>NC_057358.1:26012500-26282500 GCF_016509475.1 Prionailurus bengalensis
AATAGTGAAAGCTGTATTAACAAAAAGAGAATCTGTTCTGCATTGGCCGTTCACGTGTTACATGACAGAGAATCTCATGCTTGGAGCCTGTTATACCCAAGGGTAGCTTTGAGAGTATTTCATTGTTCATACACCTTTTAATGCTGTTTTCTTCAACTGCTCCATCAATCTTTAGACTTCCTTAATATTAGTTCCTGGGATCTACTTTGTAAGTCTCCAATTCGCATATCACAGCTCTGAAAAGGATTATTTTCATTTCCAGAGTGAAACAAATGAATGGAAAAGGGAAAAAGTTACCATTTCCAAAGTTTCGTGTGAAGATGGAACAAAAATTAAGTTGCCAAGAAAAGTAACATGCCAGTCATTGTTCAAAACCATGGGAAACGTGGACACAAGAGAACCTTTCAAGAGCTTTTGAGCCTTTGAGGGGACTCAGACACACTGTCTTACACCAACACGCTCTGGAAAGATACAACATGATAAGGAGAAAACTCACTTTGCAGTTTATCTACGTGAAGAAATCTTAGGATTGGAAGGGTCTGACTGAAAAGTCTGACTGAGGAGACAGTGTGTGCAGGGACAGGAAAAAAAAATTAAATACCGCATGGAAGCCAGCTGTCACCTATGTACACATTCTATTTTTTTTTAATGTTTATTTTTGAGAGGGAGGAAGAAGGGGGGGCGGGGCACAGAGGATTCAATGCAGCTCTGCACCGACAGCACAAAGCCCAGTGTGGGGCTCAAACTCATGAACCATGAGATCATGAGCTGAGCTGAAATCAAAGTTGGACCCTTGATCGACTGAGCCACCCCGGCGCCCCTCCTATTCACACATTTCTTGAGACAGACACACAGGAAACAAATGGCGCATGGCGCACTGTGCACATCGACATGGCTCAAGTGGTTCAAGTCTCACAGGTCTTTCCCCAAATGGCCTCTTAGCGGAGTCCCTTCCTAAAGTCTCCACCCCCCCCACTCCCCCCACCACTTAATGTTTCTTCTTAGTGCTTATCACACCCTGTGATGTAGATTTCATTTATCTTGTCTATCGTTCAGTCTTTCCTACTCCGACGTAAGCGACAAGAGGGCAGGGACTTTTAGCTGTTGCTCACTACTGCTTGCCGTTAATAGCTGGCTCCACAAACATTCATTGAAGGAATGAGCGTCTGGCATCTCTACCAATTACAGCTACGATAATATCATACGAGCTGTTCTGTGTGCCTTATCCCCTTCCCAGTCGTCCCGCCCAAAGGAGGAAGACTTCCTAATCTCACTGATCATAACGTAAAACACTTACTAGACCAAAGGTGTAGCAGGCAAATTCCCCTACTAATTAAAGATACTTAAGGACTGGCCCCTATGTCCGGTGCCCTTTGGCATTTCCGGCTTCCTCCTCTCCCCACCGCCACCTATGCTGGCGCCAGTCAGCTTGCCTCCTTTTCACTCTCTGCATCACACGGGGGTTGAATCACACCCGTGTTCGATGCACACCTTTCTCACACAAACATCCACCGATCTGGGCCTTCACACAATTCAAGGGCCCGGCCCTTCTTCCTCCTTGTGGGAGAAGGCTGGTCAGCCCCTCTATAATCACCTTTTTTTTTTTTTCCCTTCCATGGAGAAGCTTGGCATGGACCATTGCCTCAGCCAAGAACAATGCCCACGGTCTACTACTGTATTTGAATTTTTTTTTTTCTGATTAAAAAGTTTTCTAAGTTTCCATTTAAAACGGAATAGCATGGACCATTTTTCCATCTCCTAAAAGTCTCAAAAAGAGAAGAGGAAAAATACTACAGAAACCACAAATTAGTCATGGCAAACCAAGCCTTTGTGCCTGTGTGGCACCTCTTACTAGATATAACAGAAAGCATTATCTTTACCCCTAAATCCTAAACTCTCCTGATTTTATCCCTGAACATCTCTCCCCTGATGTCCTTATTTTGGAGAGATGCTTAAATATTTGGGGATACAGAGTAATGAGATCTGCAACTTACTCTAAAATACTTCCATAGAAAGATAGGGCGGGGGGGGTGGGTCGGTGGAGAGGGCGAGGGAGATAGGAAGTGCAATGTGACACAATGTTACCAATTGTTGGCTCTAAGCTGGGCATATGGGTATTTAGTGTACTGTTCTATCTTTTCTGTATGTTTGAAAGTTTTGTGATAAAAAGCTTTTTGCAAAAAAAACAAAAACAAAAAACTTCCAAGTCCTATCCTAGAACTGGTCAGTCCCCACGTCAACCCCTCCCCTCCCGTACACTGCTGTCTGCATCATCTTTCTATGGCACCTAAATGATCACATTATTATTCGAAACAGAACTATCTGAAGACTCAAGGGCACTTTTTATGATACAGTTTAAATTCCCTAAAAGGATACGTGCCCCCTGTCTTTAACAGTTTCCTTCACTGCAAAAGGCACAGCAACACCCTCTCAAGTTTCCTATAAAGCTACCCACGGATCCCTGAGCACGCCATGTTATTTCATGCCTCTGTGTAACTTGCTCACTCTAGTTCCTCCACTTGCTTCAAAATATGGGTTAAATTGTACGTAACTGCATGTTTGTCATAATGTGGCCTAATGTTGAGCAGCATCAGCACAAAGGAGCATCATGAGGGACAAGACAGTCTACAGTACACATTTGTATCTGCTCTTATTCAAACTTGTAGATTATCGTTCAGCAATTCCTTTCGACATCAGCAGAGGGCGCCATCATTTCACTTTTAACAAGGAAAATTAAGGTCCTGCTAACAAAAGCAACTTGCATGACTTCATATGCGGCGTTAAAGCTACAAAAAAAATATTTTCCTAACAAAGAGGGGATTTGAAAATGAAAACATCCAGTGTCAATTTGAACAAATGGAGTTTTGTTTTCAAAAGAAACGTCACTGAACCAACAATTTAAGTTGCAGGAATTTATCCTAAGAAATAATCACAGAAGTATGCAGTAATCTAAAAATACAATGAGAAAAGGTTCGAGTTGTTAATGACACTGTCTTCCCTGCAGAGTTATGGCTTCATTCACAATATCAATGTGGAATGGACTGTAAGGCATTGACCGATATTTTGACTTCAATCTATCCACACCAATGCAAGGACCCTCTACTCCCCACCACACTACCTCTTTATTCAAATTTTTAAGATGTTTTATTTTTGGCCTTCTGGTCTGTACTTTCCTAAGCTAGTTCCTAGCCCACCTTTAGTTTTGGTTCTGCAGTTCCAGAAAGGTACTGACGACTAACAGTGACTACGTTTTAGACAGGACCGTAGATATCAGATCTTCCTGGTACTTTCAAAATTCATCTGCACCTTTTGTGAGTTAACGTGTATGTTGCTTATAGTTGTTATAATTTATCAAAATCCTATAATCTACACAGTATTTTATCAGGCTACAATAGGGTATATACCAAACTATAAACATACTTTGATTGGATTATCTTAAAATCAATTTCTACTTCTAAAATTCCAGATCTATCCATCTAGGTTTTATTCTGTGGTTTCACTCATTACCTTCGGGGACTCAAGCACACAAGGGCACGTCTTACTCGAGTATTCTGAAGCAGGCATCTCCCTGTATAAACTGTAATCATTGTTACAGTTCAGCCTCATCTGGAAGGATGGAGGTTGGGAATGAAAAAGAATGGAACCACCAGGGTACCCAGGAAGTTTATTAAGCTTTCTGGAAGATGTTAAGCATCAGTTATTACTCAAGCCTAGGTCATCATACCAGGAAGTTGGCATCAGTTCTCATGCATACAGTCTCCCCGTTAGGGTCCTCCACTCTTCCAGACAACTTGCTACTAGTCAGTCATTATTCTCTTCAACAGGTAATAGGTAAAAAAAAAAAAAAAAAAAAAAAAAAAAAAAAAAATGCAAGACTTGTGTCTGTATGTGAAAAGCATCAGCAGGCAACCAGGTAAGACTGTCTTCCAAGTTGGCAAAACCATCTCTTACGGGTGAAAAACTCAAGGGACACTTAGGACTATCTGAAATCTGAGCAGGCAGATGACATTACAAAGTGAATAATCTTCTGATCAGAAAAGTGACCGTTCCTAACACACCTGTCCAGCAGAAACCCCCACACACCTGACAGCTATAAGTGTATACTGATTCCTAAAAAGAGTCTCTTATTTGCATGTCTTTAAAGGTTAGACTAATTTTTATTATGTCTAGCAAAAGGAAAAAAAAAAAAAAAAAACTAAGCTGAGAGGGAGAGATGTACTAAAACGCCGAGGAGAGCGGTCAGCTATAAACGGTGTAAGCGTTGCCGGAAAAAAGCTCATGTGGTTAGCCAGGTAAACGTAAAAAAGAAAAAGGGCCTATAAAAGACCCTTTCTATGGCTACTTCTCTGCAGCCTAAGAAATTGGGCCAGACTAGAGGACTGGATTGATCAGAAAGAGGAAAACAAATAAATTCGTGCTACCACTATCTCAACATCAAGGAAACCTGTAAACATCATGTAGAAAATGGGTTTGCTAATTACTTCTCCTGACTACTGGGACAGGCCTCTCTGACGACTTTCAATGAAAAATTCTTCCTCCTTAATCTCTGCAACAGTTACACAAAGTGAACCAAGCAATGTGTCCACTTGATAGCTCCACACATCCTTTCCTAATTATTAAAAAGATACTCTTGCAAGGTCTATGTGAATTATCTTCAGTGCATTCTAATCTCTTTGGATTAAGACAATGACAAGGTCTCAAGAAGATTTTTTTTACTCTCCCCTAAACCAACCTGAGAACATTTCTAAAACCACTAATTTCACCAACTAGCCAAGATTTCAAAGAGAAAAATCACAGCTGTCCAAATTTCTTAGCAAGATTTTCTTAGCAAGAAAAATTTGCTAAGCTTGTCTTGTGGTTCAAGGGTTGCTTCTTTGCCCTAATCCGTGAAGAGTAATTTGCTATGGAGAGGAAAGAGTCAAGGAAAGGATTTGATAAAAGGTTACCGTTTGGAAAGCAGTGACATTATTGTAACAAATGTTTAGATGAGCGAGGGATTACCCAAAACCATTGGGCTTCTGCTCCTAAATACTAATTTTGCAAGGCTATGGCAAATATGACTAAATAAATTGGGACTGCATCTTCCTGAGTTAATCATTTGGTCCTACTGTTTTGAAAATCAAGGATCCCTAGATTCGCTATACCTTACGTAGTAAATAAAAAGACTAGAGATCATATTTAAAACCTACCAGACAGAATTAACCTTAGGAGCAATAAGTAGTACATAGATAGTCATAAAAGAGATTTACCCTGAAATGAAAACTTGGGCAGATTATATTAACTGAGTAATTGTGCTGCCTACACTCTAAGTAGTTCTTACAGCTGCAAGCAGAGGAATGGCTGAGAGAAAAAACAAGGTGAGACCTGCTGTCTTACTCATCGCTAGTTCACCGCTGGCTGGAAATCAAGGCAGCCTGCCCAAACACACAAACAACTTAATGACGACCTAAGGGAGAGCTGTTGAATTAATACAATCAGGAAACCCGCACAGAATTAAGGGAGAAACTGTTGAGGCCTCACATGGAATTGCTACATTGTATGAATCTGAAAATGATTAGAGAATGGGGGCATGAGGGGGGGGGGGGGGGAAGGTCCCAGCAGGAATCTGGGAATCAAATATGATACCTGAATGTGTTGTAAAATCGCAACTAGAAATAACTGAATTTTCAGCATTCCCCACCCCCCATTATTCCCTAAATTTACACAGTCGTTCTAATACAGTCCACAGGTACTTTGGGGAGTAGGGAGAAGTACAGAAAAGGGATAGAAATGCATTTTCTTTTTAATGTTCATTTATTTTTGAGAGAGAGTGAGAGTCGGGGAGGGGCAGAGAGAGAGAGAGAGAGAGAGAGAGAGAGAGAGAGAGAGAGGAGACAGAATCCGTAGCAGGCTCCAGGCTCTGAGCCGTTAGCACAGAGCCCGACAAGAGGCTCAAACCCACGAATCATGAGATCATGACCTGAGAGGAAGTCGGATGTTTAACCAACTGAGTCACCCAGGCGCCCCTAGGAATTTATTCTTTCTTAAGTCTACAAATTTATTATTGAAATACTTTCCTAGTCAATTCTATGAATTAACAAAATTCTAATCACAGAGCTCAAGGGATCAGAGTATCCTGATCCAGAAAAATACAGGAGCACTCTCATATTTGTGGGTTAAATAACTAGGAATATTTCTAATCGTTGGTAGCTATATCCAAAAAAAGTCTGTGGAGAAGCACTGGGAGAAGGAGAGGAGAGGGATGGTAAATATCACATTTAAGTTCAAGTATGTTACTTCTTTTAAGACTCTATATAAACTATATAGCCTATTGTATATAAACTATTCTATATAAACTATTCTTTGGACTTCAGGGAAGACCCTGAAAATGCTATCTGTACACAGTTGATTTTCTTGCTATGACTATCAGAAGCACACCTAACTGAAGGTCAGCTTAGCACACGAGGACCGTGAAAAGGGAGATTCTGGAATTCGGGACATTCGGGGAGAGCACGTGTAGACAAGGAAGAGGGAGGGCAGTGGTGGCTCACATGACGGGAAGGGGAGGTGAGGAACTGAAGAGGAATCAGGGGCACGTATAATTCCTTCCAGATGAGGACTGCAGGTGCTGTATCTAAGCCATCAGGATTACTGTCTTCCAGGCTATTTCTGCCAATTCCATATACCCTAACGCCTCCCAGGTTTTCAGTTAGCTTAAAAGGAAAAGCGTATTAATTCTAAGGATTCTAATAACAGGCAAATACACCAGAGAAATATTCTTCAGCCTGGATTCTACTCCTAGGACTTTTCACTATATACATAATTTACATGTGTCTGAAAACACAGATGTACACGAAAACTTAATCATCATTGGCGACCAAAAAAAACAAAAAAAAAAAGGTAATGATCTAAAATGTTCTTAAATCAGGCAATGGTTTAAAACCTGGGGGTGCCTGGGTGGCTCAGTCAGTTAAGCATCCAACTTCTGCTCAGGTCACGATCTCACGGTTCATGAGTTCGAGCCCCGTTGTAGGGCTCTGTGCTGACAGCCTGGAGCCTGGAGCCTGCTTCGGATTCTGTGTCTCCCTCTCTCTCTGCCCCTGCCCCACTCACATTCTGTGTGTGTGTGTCTCTCTCTCAAAAACAAACATTTAAAATTTTTTTAAAAAATGAATGAAAAGTGGAATAGGGAGGAGAATTGGAATACAAAATGGAGCTAAATTTTCAGACTGTTTTTTGTCCTTTTTTCAATTTCACAAGTCCTTCATTCAAGTCTTACTGACCTAATTAAAAACAAACAGAGAAGTATGCATGTTAGGCAATTATTTTTTAAATCAAACGACAATCATGACCCATGATTTCATTACAGGTCTCAAAGCCTATTTAAACTAGCATTGTACTTAACACATTTATATAAGCATCTGTGTGTCTTTCCCCTCCATTAAACTATAAATTCCTTAAGAACAAAGATAAATAAATTACCTTCCACATTCCATGCACAGCAGTGCTCATTAAGCATATACTGAGTGAACAACTAAATAAAAGTACATCTGACCTAAGGCTACATGTGTAACAACATAGGCATTTGGCTAAAGTCACCATTGTAAGTTCTCTGAGCTATGTCACCCTGACCAACGGAAAGGAGAAAGATAGTTCTCAGAAACTGTACACTTTCATAAAGTTCCATAATCCCTTAGAAGATTCTAGGTTCCCTAGATCGAATTTATCCTTCACTAAGACTACCCACAGTAGATTAAAAATCAAACGACTCATCTGGAGAGTTAATTCCACTATGTAAAAGAAGCCAACAGAGATCAGTGATACATGTCATGGCACAAATTGTGAGTATTATTATTTATCTGGTGCCTGGAAGGGAAATCAAGGCTTGGGTGATATAAATCAATTCTACTTCCCTTATATTCTATAAGGATGATCAGGAAACAAAAATATTAGGGAATACTTAGTTAAATAAAGAATTTTTATGAAACTCCCAAAGAAAATCTTCTTAGATTTTTTTCATGAGAAATAGAAGCTTGTTTCTATGAATATAACTTTTTGTACATCAGGTTCTAGACTTATACTGACCACATACTGACCAAGACACGGGATTTCTTCTAAATTCTTCATGGACCCCCATCAACAATAAACTTTATTCATACAATGTAATTAAACATTTTAAATCACTTTTATAATCATTCAACAATTTTAATAGGATTGCATATTTCCTATTTTTTCATAAATAAATGCACTTTGTGAGAATGCAAATAGACTTCAAATTCAAACTTTTCATATCAGGTTTTTTAAATTAACGTTTTGCAAAGGCAAACTATGGAGACAGTAAAAGTCAGTGGTTTTCAAGAGATAAGGGGGAGAAAGGCATAAATTAGCAGAAAACAGAATTTTTAGGGCAGTGACACTATTCCCTAGAATACCAAAATAGTGAATCCGTGTCATTATACATTTGTCCAAACCCACAGAGTGTGCAACACCAAGGGTGAACCCTAATATAAACTAGACTCTGGGGGCACCTGGGTAGCTTGGTCGGTTAAGCATCCGGCTTCGGCTCAGGTCATGATCTTGCGGTTTGTGGGTTCGAGCCCCGCGTCGGGCTCTGTGCTGACAGCTCAGAACCTGGAGCTTGCTTTGGATTCTGTGTCTCCCTCTCTCCCTGCCCCTCCCCCACTCAACTCACTCACTCTCTCTCTCTCTCTCTCTCTCTCAAAAATAAACATTAAAAAAAACTGTAGACTCTGGGTGATAATCAGGTGACAGTGTGGGTTCATCAGTGTAACAAATGTAGCGCTCTGGTGGAATATATTAAAAATAAAGGAGATTATGCATGTGTGTGGCAATAAAACTGCCCTGAAAAATAGTTTATTTTTAAAATTTTTTAAATATTTCTTCTTCAAACAAGAATAAATGCTTTTTTAGTCATTCACCCTTTTGTAGTCAATGTTTACTGAACATCATTAGTGAAGACTTTTAATCTAACTTTTCCTGAGTTTAATTTTTACTTGGAATTATCAGTAAACATAATACATAATCTCTGCAGTTCTTGAAATTTTCTGTTAAGTTCATTAAGATGTTCCATCTTTAACTTAATAACCATCTTCCCACAAATCTACAGAGAATCAGTCACACACCAAAAAAAAAAAAAAAAACCCAAAAAGAATTCTTTTTATATGCAAATTCTTGACAAAACCTTACTTTTGGTGTATTAACACTTAAGGTATGAAATAGCAGAGATTGGTATAGTAATCCCATATTCATTAAGAATTTTTTTAAACTCATTGGTATGTTGGTAGTTGGGTGTAAATTACATTCTTCCAAGAGTCTTTAAAGATTCCCTAGAATACTATAAGTAAATCTTAACCCCTGTTGATTCATCTTGAAATGAAACGTTTTGATTTCATAACCTTCTGGATAAATGTTGTCTCTATGTAATCTTGTCATCAACAGGGCTACTAAAAATATTATTCAGATGTAAAACATTTTAAATTTTCCTCACTAGTTCCTAACACTGTGTTCAAAGTTTCCTGGCAGAGTGGCAAATTAAGCAATTCTGAATTCTAGAATGTATTTGGGCTTTAAGTAAGGAATTGTGTGGCCTTGTAACTAGCTAGCCTCAGAAGAGTTCTGAATTCACAATTTTGGTGTTTTGATTTTTTTTTTTAAGTTTTATTTATTTATTTTGAGAGACAGCAAGTGAGAACATGCAGGGGAGGGGCAGACAGAGAGGGAGAGAGAATTCCAAGCAGGCTCCACACTGTCAGCACAGAGGCCAACGTGGGGCTCGATCCCACGAACCGCGGGATCACTGAGCTGAAACCAAGAGTCGGATGCTTAACGGCGCCCCAGGAGTCCTGCTTATGTTGCCCTACCAGACCTTTAAACCATTACAAACCTATAACCAAACACGAACATTTTTGTTTTAAAGTACCAGAATAACCTGCCAGCTACTCTGCTTCCTGTAATAACATTCCATGCAAATGAGGCTTTCAGGTTAAGAAAGAATTATCAAGGTACACAAGTCCAAATGTGAGCTCATCTTTTATTTTATTACCTAATGAATGCCAAACTCTGAATTTTAGGCCTCTATGTTTATCTTGTTAATTTATTACTTTCAGGCTTTAATTCAAAAGTGTTTCATTATGATAGGAGAAGTATCTCAAACTTGAATCATTTAAAATAGGAAGAATTTAACGGGACGTTGGTATGTACAGTTTCAGAATATCAATTTTTTTTTCCAAAGTATTTTCAGGTTACTTTCATTCTATGAATGTTTAAAATATTAAGTACAATGGGAAAAGATAAAATGTTAGTTTCCATTTAATTTAAAAAAATCTCGGGGCGCCTGGGCGGCGCAGTCGGTTAAGCGTCTGACTTCAGCCAGGTCACAATCTCGCGATCCGGGAGTTCGAGCCCCGCGTCAGGTCCTGGGCTGATGGCTCAGAGCCTGGAGCCTGTTTCCGATTCTGTGTCTCCCTCTCTCTCTGCCCCTCCCCCGTTCATGCTCTGTCTCTCTCTGTCCCAAAAATAAACGTTGAAAAAAAAAAATTTTTTTTAAAAATCTCAAAAAGTAGTACGTTATAAAATTACATTCACACGTAATCAAAACTTTGGGAAAATTACTTTTATAAAGCTCTGAGGTTATTGGTCCCTTGAAATTTTACCAGGCCCCTTAATGAAGGAAATTCAGTTATTTGTTTTTAGAAATAAACATTTTTATTTCTTTAAAAAAAAAAAAAAAGTCATAAATCTCGTCAAGATCAGTCCGTGGCTCTTGAGTTCAGAAGTCAAGGACAGTAACTGTAGCGGCTATGGAAATCAACAAAATCAATTTATAGTCTGCTTAACACTACCTAGTACCAGAGGAAAGAGGAGGAGAAAAAGAACAACTAGGGAAAAAAAAAAAAAAAAAAAGCCTTCCAAAGTGGGGCTTGAATGGCCAAGATCTAGAAGAAAAGGAGAACACCTGAAGATGTACCCAACATTCCACACTGCTTCCCCCTGAGCACATTCCCAACTCATAAGCAGCAGAGATGCAAGACTGAGGAGGGAAGCCAGCTGTCAGATAGTAGAGGCATTAAAGACAGCCTTTGGCAGTCTGACAGGGCTGGGCAGACAAAACCTGGAGTTCAGGACAAGTCAGGCGCCGAGGACCCGAGAGGTCAAGACTCCAGAGAAAAGAAAAACACAAAAAAGCGCATCCAGCACCCTGAGCTACTTTTCTGCTTCAAGTATTCACTGATTCATAAGCAAACAAATGCATGGGGTAAAGAAGCTGAGCAGAATGCAGCTAAGAGACTGAGAAGCTGAGCAGAGACAGTCTGTCCCATCAGACAGGAAAGACAAAAATTGGAGGTAGGGGCCTAACAAGGCAGATGTACACAACTGAATCCCACCACCTTTCAGTTTGGACCCCTAAAGGACTGCAGCCCGTTGAGACCTCTAAAGAACTTCCCCTGGGTGGTAAGGGAAAGCTGGAAATACACGAGGCCTCACAAAGGGGTTCCCACCCTCAATCAGCTCAACCTCTGAGTGGATTAAGGCGATTCCCCCTATTCTAATTGCCTGTCAGACGCTAAAGGAAATTCTATCATCAGAACCTCTTCAATTTTCCATAATAACCAATATTTAATCAAAAATTACTAGACATACCAAGAGACAGAACCAACGGGAAAAGATAATCGAAAGAAATTCGGAGGTAATCCAGATACTGGAATCATCAGATACGGACATAATTAACCACAGTTTCTACTGAAGAAAATTTCAACCGTGATGGACAATTTCGCCAGCACCAACAAAGTTCCCAAGCGAATGAAATGCACAACCGGAGTAGACAACCACCGGACTTTCTAGTTCATCAAACCTAGATTCAAATCCAAGCTCTACCACCGACCAGCTTTCTTTTCACCCTAAACAGGGAGAATTTTCACAGTAACACTATGAGGAAGAGCTAAGTGTCTTGCATAGTGTCTAACATAATAGTCAGTAAACATTAAGTCATGTATGATGGTCAAGAATAGTTATATCAGGATTACCTTGTCCCAGGACTAAGTAATTCCCTGCACACTCCCCCTTCATATAGCAGAGTAATACACTGCTATCAACTCGGTACAGAAGTATCTGTCATGTGAAAAAAAATTACGCCTATTTTTGTTTTGTCTTGAATCACCAATATTGTATTCTGGAACTACCAATACTTTTTCGAGAAAGTATTTTGTAAACAGTAAAAAAAAAAAAAAAAAAAAAAAAAAAAAAAAAAAAAAAGTTTATTAACTCCTACTCTGACTCCTTCCCCCAAAAAAGATCGGAGGTAGCTTACCAACATATAAACAAGAAACCAGGACTTCAGTTTGTCCCCAGGGCATTGTTTCTCTTTTCCAATGAGAAAAGGACAGACTATGATGGAAGACGGATACAAAAGTCTCTAGGCAAGATATTACGGTCACGAGACACAGCAGATACCTAAAACCATAACACTTCTGTAGATCTTGGCAATAGTACTTATGCAAGCATTATTTTGCTTGACCCCCAACCCCTTTGATCCTTCCTGTACCAGACCCAAACAACAAGAGGAGGAAGGAAGACCCAGGACTAGAACTCGGTGTTCCTTCCACACTAGCATGCGCGTGCGGTCTTTCCGGCAAAGCCAAGCTGACACCACCAAGATGACAGAAAAGTGAACCAAATTTAAAAAATGGTTTTCAGCTATTACTACCAAAGGTTCTGCAGTTTGTCTATATGTACAACTATTTGGTAAGTTTTCGTGTTACTTAGGACAGACTAAATACGTGCTTTTACTCCTGTTTGGTTTACCGAGTAACAACTCAATGCATCCAAAGACCCACTTACTGAGCAACTACCAGGCCCAACACTGGAGGCACAGGTAAAAATGACAGTATCCCTGTCGTGAGGAACAATCTGGGGACTGGGCGAGAGAGCTCCACGTGAAAAGGAAGAGTGGGACAAGAGGCTGTGGAGACACGAAGTTTTCACTACACTAAGCAGCTATGAAAGGGAAATAAAAGAGAGCAAGTGGAAGTCCGAACAGAACTTCTACTCAGATCGAACGTCTTGGGGCTCCCCACCTGTGGCATCCCACCCTCCTTCCCAGTTTATTATTACTCTTTAAAATACAGCAACTCCAAATTAAACAGAAACAGCTATGTATCAGTAATTTAAATCAGTAGTTTCCAAACTTGGGTCACTTATACCACCACAATTTACATTACATAAAAAACTATTCTTTCACTTAACTTTTTTTTAATGTTTATTTTTGAGAGAGAAAGGGCGCACGTGCACACATGAGCAGGGGAGGGGCAGAGAGGGGGTACAGAGGATCCAAAGCAGGCTCTATGCTGACAGGAGTCAGCCCGATGCGGGGTTCAATTTTTTTTTTTTTCAACGTTTATTTATTTTTGGGACAGAGAGACACAGAGCATGAACAGGGGAGGGGCAGAGAGAGAGGGAGACACAGAATCGGAAACAGGCTCCAGCCTCTGAGCCATCAGCCCAGAGCCTGACGCGGGGCTCGAACTCCCGGACCGCGAGATCGTGACCTGGCTGAAGTCGGACACTTAACCGACTGCGCCACCCAGGCGCCCCCCGATGCGGGGTTCAAACCCACGAACCATGAGATCAAGACCTGAGCTAAAGTCGGACGCTCAACCGACTGAGCCACCCAGGCGTCCCTCTCTTAACATTTTGCTTAAATCAAGTTTTGTTTTGTTTTTAACTGAAATGCCCACTTTGGATCCTCCTGAAACAATGAGTTTGATGAGCTAGTTAAGCTTTCTAATATACATGAAAATAAAGGCATAGTGTTTAAAACAAAAATTGTTTTTATGAATAATGCTAAAATAACCCTGCATGTTCACATTTAGGAAACATTGGTATTTTTTTAACTCTATTAGCAACTATTTGTAAATTCTTTATTTGTAAGTAAATATTTACAGCGTTATTATGTGACTACATCAGCGTCAGTTCCCTTTTCTACTTGTGAATTAATATAGGCTTTATTACCTAAAAAGTACACAGTCATTTCTGGTGGAAATCCATTCTACTCCAGTCACCCTAGCTCTCCATAATAAGCATGCTCTCTACATCTAATTATTAGTGAATAATCTGAAAGAGTTATACAAATCTTCCTCATGCCTACAGACAATTGCAGATGGTTTTTCCCTTCAATCACCTGTCAAGATAAAGAAATCAAAAACATGAAAAAATACCAGATACCACATTTAACTATGTTCTCACCAAACAGTATCTTCCTTCTGATGCACTTAAAATGAAAAGGAATACACTGTTTTCATTACATGATACGTACAGGATATGTACATGATACATCTGAACTCAGTGTTGAGGTTCATTTTATGCCCAATTCCTGTGAGAGAATTTAAATATTTGCAATTACCATTGCCAAAACAATTACACTGTAAGATTATTTTTTAATTAGCCTTGTTCCTTACCAAAGCAAATTAATTTTAAGCCAATTCAGCAAACCACAAAGTCAAGATGAATACTCAATTCAATTATCTTTAATCTTTCAACTAAGAAACATTGTTCTTATCTCCTTTAACTCATTACTTCCCAATCCAGAACAGATCATTTCAGCAGTCAGAAAGACACATGCTCAGTAGCAAAGCAGATCTTACACAGAGGTGGGAAAACAACAATCAACACTTCCCTTACTTGCAGTGAGTGTGGCTACACTGGGCCATGATTTACAGAAGACTCTACAAATCACTTAGCAGGGCTGCAACTCCGTGGTGTTTATCACATAGGTGGCTTTGCACTCCACTGGCCAGTGCTCTTTATGGTGGAATATGTCAAAGGCCAGATCCAGAAGCAGTCACTGTCTATACTTCCCCAAGAACTCAAGTAAGGCAAATCACCATCCCTCCCATTATATCCTGGAAATGGTCATCATAAAAGTATCATAAAAGTAATCGGATTGGGTCCAAGATGGAGTCGCTCATGCTAAGCCGCATATCAGCAAACCAAAACTTAACTACGTCTCTGTGCCCGGCTCTCCCAGAAAAGGGAGGCCTACGTCAACCAGTCCACACAAGATACCTGACCTGGATTCCAAGACTTCTCTTAGCTTTAAAGCAGGAAAGTAGCCCCGCTTTAACCTATCAGAAAATGCCCAGTATAACTCCCTTGTTCTGCTCACTTTGGTCTACAAAAATCTCTTGCCTTGTATAGCTCCTCAGAGCTCTTTGCTCTCTGCCCGATTCATGAATCACTGAATAAGGGGCGCCTGGATGGCTCAGTCAGGCATCCCACTTCGGATCAGGTCATGATCTCAGGTCCGTGGGTTTGAGCCCCGTGTCGGGCTCTGTGCTCACAGCTCAGAGCCTGGAGCCTGCTTCGGATTCTGTCTCTCCCTCTCTCTGCCCCTTTCCCACCTGCACTCTGTGTGTGTGTCTCTCTCTCAAAAATAAAAATAAACAAACATGAATCACTGAGTAAAAAGCCAATAAGACCCTTAACATTTACTCAGTTGGATTTTACTCCTTAAGGCTAGGACCATCAGTGAAAAGCCACAGTGCCTGTTCACGGTCAACAACACCTCCCTTCTTCCTCTCCCCTCCGAATCTCTCTCTCCTCAGTAGTAGCACAGGTTCCTCCCTCAGGGAACCCTTGAGTATAGAGAGAGTGGCCATGGGAAACACCCCAACAACAATTATGTGGAATACCCTCCAACTTGTTAAGTGATACTATCTGGTCAGGTGATACACTAATAAAAAAGCTTACTCTGTCCTGAGAGAGATTATTAGTCTTACTCCATATCTCTCCCTTTGTAATTTTTGACTCTATTAGTAAATCAGGGGGCAACTACCATTATAGCTCAGAAGTCGGCACCGTGTACTGAGCGAGGGACCACTGTCACGGGGCCTAAATTGAGTGCCCTAAAAACCATCATCTGTGTTGTAGGCTACTATTTCAGTTTCATAAGTAATACTCTCCTTTCAGAAGCCACAGACATTTTGAAATCACAGAACTCCGGACCCTTCTGTCCTCAGAAACATTCACGTGACACACAAAAAAGCTGCGTCTATTCTAGGCAGGCCACGGAGCCCGAAGACTCTGAAATCTACCCAGATCAAGAATTCTTGCTCCAGTGGCTTGAGAAGGCTAACACAAGGCCACAACGTCACATTTGGAAAGAAATGCCACAAGTCTGCAATCACATGCAAATCAGGAGCAATTATACAATACCACCAAGAAAAACTAAACCTGTTAGTGGCAGCAGCTTGAGGATTTTAGACCTTAGGGATGTGATCTGATGGGGCAGAGGAGGAAAGTCACAGGCTACACACACTAGGTTTGCGTAGTCCTCCAAGTATATCAAGAAAACGGCAATTGTTCTTATCAAATATTGGCAGAGGGGAGGTATTATGAAAGAGCCAAAGGCCCAAAAGTGCCCCTCCTATCCTGTCACCACTGTCAGCTGGATCTGTGGCTAGAGTCACATTTTTCTATCAGGGTTTTTACTGGGATGAAGAATGAGTTTGGCTCATGAGACATATACAGGCGATCTTTAAATCAGCACTGAAGCATTCCCCTCCTTAGGGCCTGGCTGTGAAGCAAGACCCGGCACCCAGAAGAGAAGGGGAGGGTGCTGGAGCTGGCCCATAAGCCACAGAGGAAAAAGGATGGGAGGGGAAGGGTGGAGATGCCAAGTCTAGCCCGGTGAAGGTGACAAGTCTAGCCCAGCTCAGCAGCAGACTGAGAAGCTGCAGCCAAAGCAGTGACAAAGGTTTTCTCACTGACCAAACTCAGGCCCCCCTGAATTCTTTCTCAGCTGGGCCTGACTTCTGGACCTCCACAGTCCTCTGTGCATTGTCCGATTTTAGCAAGAATCCTTATAGATTAGTTTAACCAGACCCTCTTCCACCCCCCAGGATCTAACTGGGGTCCTCATCCTCCACCGACCCCCAGGTGAGGTCTGACCACCGTGGCCTACCTTCAGCAAGAATCCTGTCAGGTCGGCTGAGCCAGACTCGCTCCCTCACCCCCTCACCCCTGATGCTTCCTGTTAGTAATTTCCCATCCGAGGACCTCCACCCGGCTCCTTGGCTATAAACTGCCACGGGCTCACATTCATTCAGAATGGAGTCCAACCTCTGTCTCACTACAAGACCCCACTGCTGTGGTCCCCACAACCGTCACGATGGCCTCCCTTGAATGAAGTCTCCCTTACTTTCAACAAGTCTCAAGAATATTTTTTTTAACTGTTTGAATCGTATTTTCTCTAAAGAAAACCAGGAGCAAGGAAAACATCTGACAAATATGGGACACTTAGGCATGTTTCAAGCAATGGTAGTCAGTTTTCAAAAGAGGGTATGTGGCAATGCTGAGGGACAGAAGCAGGAAAATGTTTACGTTTAGCCCAGAAAGCTTTCTAGCCTCTAGCCTTCATGGTTCTGAGGAGGATGAAAATATGCGCTGGTTGCTACATTCTTAAAGGGTCTCATGACTGCCTGTATATCTCACTGACTGTTAATATCAAGCTGAATGAGAAGCACCACAGAAATCTTGCAAAAGTTGTTTCATGAGTAGACATTCAAAGAAGACATTTACGATCTAATATTCCCTGCATGTCTCCTCCCCCCTTGCACACGAAGCATACAGAAAAATTACAACCCTTTGTGCCCACGGGCCCTGTCCCCATGCTACTCAAATAAACTTACTAAACTGTACCATACAATGTCTAAAAAATTCTTTCTTATGCTCCAGATCTGGCTCAAATGAAAAAACAAGTAAGACGATACTCACAGGATCCATCCAAGTTTATAGGTGGATTTCACCAAGTGTCTCTAACATTTGACTTAACCTGGCAGGGCATCTACATTATTCTAATGCATTGTTGTACCCCAGCAGGAAAAAGGTCCAAATTTGGGCTGGGGCACAGGAATTTGTAGATGAGCTGGCAACTAGGGACAGAAATCATTAACCAGTAGGAAGAGATGCCGTTCCCAAGGCTGAGCCCCACTGAACTACCAAGAGGAGACACCTGCCAGGGAAAGAAGAGACCACATGGTCACCTGTTTGGTGGAGGGAATGAGCCTCAGTTTTGATAAAATTAAGGAAGTAACGTAGGCAAATGATGAAAGTCCTGCCTCATTTCAGGGCCATTTAGTAGAAGCAATTCATAAATACACAAATGTAGGCCCAACCACACCGGAAGGGATGGCTGTCCTAAATATTCATTTTATGAACCAGTCGGCACCAGACATTCGCCACAAACTGGCAAAGTCAGCCCCAGGCCCTCAAACACCAACCCAGAGGCTGCTGGAAGTGGCCGCTGGAGTCTTTAACAGAGATACGGCTCTAAGACAGGAGAACCGAGGGCTAAAACACAGGGCAGAACATAGGCTCAAATATTGGGGGCCGCTAGCGTGGGTCCCCCACACCACCAGGCTATTCAGGGGCAAGAGAAGAAGCCAGCATGAGACAGAAATTCACGTAAGACCACTTGCTATAGGTGTGGACGCTGGAGTAAAGAATATCCGAATGAACGCTCTCTGCCAGGGCCGTGTCCCACTTACGAGGCACAGGGACACTGGAAAAGGGACTCCCCTCATCTCCAGAGAGTAAGACAGAAACTCATTTTCCAGCCCAAGAGCAACAACCTGAGGAGATGACATGATGGGGCCCTGGGGCTGGTCCGGCTCCTGCAAACATCAAGATGCCCGAGCCCCAGGTCACCCTGGACGTGGGAGGGAAGTTCGTTGTTTTCTTATTGTTACGGGAGCTACTTACCCTGTCCTGATTCAGCACGCCAGCCAGACTCGTCTTTCTAAACCTAAAATTACTGGACTAGAAGGGGAATTTCAAACGCGCTGGCTTACGTGGACAGTCCTTCTGCAGGGATATAGAGCAAGTCCCCATTTGTTTGGCAATGCACCCGGTAGACAACTTAGGGACCTTACGTTGCCTCAGGGAACAACAGTACAATGTGCCGATGATATTGCAATATGTACCCCACGAAAGACATCTCGGATTATAATTCTACCATTGTCCTTCTTGGAGAGAAGATACTGAGCATCATCTAAAAAGGCTCAAATTTCTAAACAGAAGGTACTGTACTTAGAATAGGAGTCAGTGGCATCTGGGTGGCTCAGTCGGTTAAGTGTCTGACTTCAGCTCAGGTCATGATCTCGCTGTTTGTGAGTTCGACCCCCGCGTCGGGCTCTGTGCTGGCAGCTCAGAGCCTGGAGCCTGCTTCAGATTCTGTGTCTCCTCCTCTCTCTGCCCCTCCCATGCTCATGCTCTGTCTCTCAATAATAAATAAACATTAAAAAAAATTTTTTTTAGTAAAAAGAATATGAAATCAACTGCTGGACATCGTTCCCTGTCAATCTAGAGAAAAAGAGCTACAAGAAAATTGGGACCTCCTGCCACACAAAAACAAAAACAAAAAAACCCAACTCTGAACCTTTTCTGGAATGGCTGGATTTTGCTTTCTATGGATAGCAGGGTTTGGAGTCTTAGTCAAACCTTGGTATGAGGCCACTAAAGGGCCAGATTAAGAGCCTTTAAAATGGAACAAGAAACAACAGGAGGCCTTTCAACAACTAAAACCTAAACTCTCCTAGGTTCTGGTTCTACCAAACTTAGGAAAGTCATTTACCCTATTCACTGCTGAAAAACAGGGCCAAGCCCTAGGAGCACAACCCAAAAACTAAGGCATGAATGGAGACCCGCAGGAGGCAGGATTTTTTCCAAAGTCGTTGACAACATGGCCTGAGGACGGCCAGCACGCAGCTCCTACGCTACGAGAAGCATCTAAATTTTCAATAGGACAGCCCCTGCCAGTGAGGACTCCTCATCGGGTTCAAGGAATTTTAGAAACTAAAGGCCATCCATCAGTGAATGACAGAGGGCGGACTCACTAAATTATCAGGCTATATATTTTTTTTTTTTCAACGTTTATTTGTTTTTGGGACAGAGAGAGACAGAGCATGAACGGGGGAGGGGCAGAGAGAGGGAGACACAGAATGGGAAACAGGCTCCAGGCTCTGAGCCATCAGCCCAGAGCCCGACGCGGGGCTCGAACTCACGGACCACGAGATCGTGACCTGGCTGAAGTCGGACGCTTAACCGACTGCGCCATCCAGGCGCCCCCAGGCTATATTTTTAGACTCCCCCAGTAGTGTTCCCAAAACCTGTCAAACCGTAAACCCAGCGTCTCTCATGCCTGGACGAAACCAGGCTACTGTTGTGTCTGAACATGACAGGAAAGAGGTAACAGGATCAGTCTCTTCCAGCCGTCTGGATCTGAAGGGTCAAGCCACAGATAATGCCGCGGAAGGCTGATTTACAGATAGTAGTAGTTTTACACAAGGAAGACAGAAAGGCTGGCTTTGTGATTATTAGTTTAACTTCAACTACTAAGGCCAACCCGTTACCGACCAGTACTTGAGGTCTAGAGGCAGAACGGATAGGTCTCACTTGAGCTCTTCAGTTAGCTAAAGGCCTAAGAATTAATACATATACAAATTCAAAATATGCCTCCATGCCTGAAGGCATATAGTACCATCTGGAAGGAAAGGGGATTTTTTTTTTTTTAAGTTTATTTATTTTGAGAGAGAGCGCAAGCTTCAGTGGCAGAGGGGTAGAGAAATGGGGAGAGGGAGAATCCCAACCAGGCTACACATTGTCAGCACAGAGCCCAATACGGGGCTCGAACTCACGAACCGTGAAGTCAAGACCTGAGCCGAAATCGAGAATCGGATGCTTAATCGACTGAACCAAGGAAAGGGGATTATTAACTAGTCATAATTCCATTAAATATGGACCCAAAACTGTAACTCTATTAGCAGCAGTTAATCTCCCTAAAGAAACTGCTGTAATATATCTTAAAGGGCATCAAAAGGGAGAAAATTTAGGATCCAAAGGAAGCAACTTCACCACTTGGGCAGCCAAACTGGCAGCTGGAACTGAACTAGTTACAGGAGTCTTCTGTCGCTCTCTAATCCCTTAAGCACTGTCGTTCCCACTTACACTCTAGGGGACACCTGAGCACTTGGGAAAGGACACACTAAAATGGCCTAGGGTATAAAAATGATAAAGGAAAAATCTCTGTCCCTAAGGAAAATCAGTGGAAATTCCCAAAAGGCCTGCACAAGGCTACTCATATGGGAAGAGAAGCTTTACAGAAGTTCACCAAACTGGTGTTTGATGGAAAAGGATTAAGAGCATCTTTAAAAAGGCACGTAGGGACACCCGGGTGGCTCTGTCGGCTAAACCTTCAACTCCTGATTTCGGCTCAGGTCATGATCTCACAGCTTTAGGACTGAGCCCCACATTGGGCTCTGCGCTGACAGAGTGGAATCTGCTTGGGATTCTCTCTCCCTCTCTCTCTCTGCCCCTCCCTCCCTCACGCTCACTTTCTAAATAGATAGATAGATAGATAGATAGATAGATAGATAGATAGATAGATAAGGGCAGGTAAATCTTGTGCAATATGTGCCCAGGTAAATCCAGAAGGTACCTTATGACCACGCTCTCTTTTAACACCTGTCCAAAGACATGGGACATATCCTGGGAAAGACTGGAAAATAGGTTTCACACAAATGCCACCTTGTAAAGGATATAAATATTTATTAGTCTAGACAGATACCTTTACTAGATGGGTGGAAGCTTTCCCATGTAAGACAGAAAAGGCTACTGAAGTAACAAAGACTTTATTAAGGGAAAATCATCCCCCGGTTTGGACTCCCTCAACCTCTTCAAAGTGAAAATGGCCCATCCTTTACAGCCCAAATAACTCAACAGGTAGCCTAAGCCCTTAAAATTAAGTATTTTTCACATACGGCCTGGCACCCTTAACCATCCGGCAAAGTTGAAAAGGCTAATCATAATTTTAAAAGACACCTCACTAAGATGAGCCTAGAAACACAAGAAAACTGGATAACTCTTTTACCTGTAGGTCTCTTAAGAATAAGAACCACCCCATGGGAAAGTTGAGGGTTAAGCCTTTTTGAATTAATATATGGTAGACCCTTCCTTACCATTGACTTATCTTTGGACCCAGATTATAATAATCTGTTACACTTTTTTTATGTTTATTTTTGAGAGAGAGAGAGAGCGAGCGAGCGCACGCATGTGCAGGGGAGGGGCAGAGAGAGAGGGAGACAGAGAATCCGAAGCAGGCTCCGCGCTGTCAGCACCCAGAGCCACAAACAAGGCTCAAACTCATGAACCATGAGATCATGACCTGAGCTTAACCGACTGAGCCACCCAGGTGCCCCTGATACACTTTTCATTTGAGTCTGGATTAACCCATGAAACTCTTAATGAAGCTGCTAATAAAGTACGGCCAAAATTGGACCCTAATGAAATTCAAAATTCTTTGTAAGTACACCCTATGGAACTAGTCTATTTAAAGGACAGGAATTGGTTCTCCTGCATTGTTTGCCTTCCTAAGTGGAAAGGACCTTACAGGGTCATAGCAAGCACTCCCACTGCAGCAAATCAGAAGGCCACTTGACATGGACTCATGTTTCTAGAATTTAACTCCTACCCCCTTCAACACAGGATGACAATGAACTGACTTGATGAGCCCTCATATTCCTATGAACCATCAGAAAACCTCAAATTCCCCTTCAAACAGCAAGATAGGAAAAAATGAAGGTCTTGTTTTCTTTTACTTGCTCTCTACACACGATACCTAAATGGTAACTCTTTTCTACAATAGGCACAACATTACGCTGTGCTACAAAACCAATCTTTGTGCTGAATGTGTGTGACTTGCCATCCGTATCAAGCACTTCAGGCCTCCCTTGGTGGGTTTCTCCATGACCAAGTGCAGACTGGCATTATTTACATCAATACACAGCCAATAGGATACATCACCCCAACACCAGCACATATAGGGATATTTCTATTACTAAAAAGAATGTTTCATGCTGGCCTATAGTCAATGTCACATGGGACTCTCCAGGCCATAAGAAGCCTTTCTCTTATCCTCAAACCATCGACATTGTAACTGAATATGCCAACCCACAGATAGGCTCACAACAATGAATTCCCCAACTACATAGTCCTTCCTATTGATATACCTAGAAAGGATTATGACAAATATCAGATGGATATATGTGGCTTACTCCCACAATAGGACAAATAAACCAAAAGGCCCTTTAATGCTGGGAACAGAAAAACCATACCCTTGATTCATGGCCCAACAGTACTCACCAAATAGGATGGCTCCCCCCAAGAAGCCTTTGTACCTTTTTTTTTTTTTTTTTTTTTTTTTTTACAGGCCATCAATCAACTCTTTTGCTACTGACTGGACAAGGCGACCAGGCATGAGATGGCCAGCACCTAATGGGACACAATGGTGACATGGGCCAAATTTGTGGCCATGGCTTCCACCAGGCTGGACTGGAAGATGTGCTAGATTATGGCTGGATGCAGGGCTGTAGCACTAAGACTATCAAAAGTTCAGCTAATCTTCCATAGCTAAGACAATGAAAGACAAGATCCGTGTCCCATGGGTATGACCATCTGACATTTATTTTTCTTCCATCAGTAGATTTAGAAGACGTCATATTGATGAGGAAACATAAGGCAGGCTGACACCCCACAAACCCCCTCCCCCCAACCAGGTGGGATATATGTGACATTCCTCAGGCACTACTGGCTGCCCAAGAACAAAGCAAAGGGAAAAACCAACAGTTAACTGATTGAGATCACAGTCCTACAGGACAAATCCCTACAGGATGAGTCAATCAGTTTACAAATGTCTTAATAAACTACAAGAAAAAGGCAATCTTATCAATAGCCTAACCTCCAGAAACCCAGAGACTCCATTTCCTAGAGTCCTAACATCACCCTCGCCTCCATGGTGATGTGGGGAATAAAGACAAGAAGGAAACATAAATAAAATTAAGTTTCTTTGAGAATTTTAAATAAATTCAGCCCATTGAGAAATATTTGAGGTAGGCAGAGTAAAACATTCCTCCAATAAACTCCTGTCTTGTCTTAATGCCTTACTAGAGGGAAAACCACCTTAGCTTAATAACAAGGCCTCCAGTATCTTCTGAGTCCTCTTTAGCATATGAAAATCCTCTTGGATTTTACCTCCATCTCCACAGTATATAATCAGTCACTCTAGACAACTCCAGTGCGGCTCCTTCTGCCCATGGGTCCTGTCCCCGTGCCTTAATAAAATCACCTTTTTACACCAAAGATGTCTCAAGAATTCTCTCTTGGCCATCAGCTCCCAAAGCCCCCCACCACTCCAAAACTGCATCAATGTGACACACGGAGGCCCTTACTACATACACAATGAAGGCCTTAAATGACTCTCAAAGTCTCATTACATTATCAATGAAATAACTCAAATGTGTAAAGCAGTTCTACAAAACAGAATGGCATCCGATGTCTTGACAGCCATACAAGGAGGAATGTGTCCCATTATTAAAGAGGAGGGTCGTGTCTGCATTCCAGATTCTGACAAAAATATGACAGGATTACTGATCGGAAGAAGGAAACCGGTGCTCTTAAAGACCCTACCTTGTCACTTAATGACCGGTGACACTCCTGGTTGGGAGGTGGACTATGGTTCACCCTCAAGAGTCTTCTCACTGCTCTTCCTATTTCCGTTATAATCATAATCCTCACGTGTTGTCTCTTTTGCTTTTTTCTCCTCTATTGCCAAGGTACATGCAAGCAGTTCCTGACTCCTTCACTCAGCGCACAGATGAGTCTTACTACCTGAAACAAATTCACCCCGATGTCCACTCTGGACTCTAAAGCAATGACCTTTTCTAATAGTTCGCTGCAGGGACAGATGGTGACGAAGTTTGGTCCGTAGGTTGAGACATCTCTATGACCCCTGTGAGCTTGAAGAAGTCACAGAAGATGAGGCGTTCAACCTTCAACAACCTTAAAGATTTAAGGACCAAAAACTGGTCAGCGGGGAGATGATGAGGGATGGAAGCAGAAGAATGTTCACCGTTAGCCCAGAAGCCTATCCTATGCATACTTCCCAGATGGATCAAACAAGCGCTGGTTGCAAAGGATCTCATGACTGCCTGTAAATCGCACCAAGTGTTCATATCGAACTGAATGATGGGCACCAGAGAAATCTTGCAAGAGTAGTTTTAGGAGTAGAAATTCGAAGACATTGATGATGTAATACTCCCTGCAAGTCTCTTCCCCCTCAAGCACTTAGCATATAACCACCAGCTTCTTACAGCCCAAACGCACCTCTTTCTGCCCACAGGTCCTATCACCGTGCTACTCAAACACACTTACTGAGTTGCACCATAGAACATCTCAAGAATTCTTTCTTGGCCACTGTGCTCAACGACCCTGAAACAATATTGTGATTGGTAATAAATATATATTTGGTCTTCTCCCTGATTCCTGGCACAGAGCTCCTAAAACCCGGAGAATTTCCTAAGTGATTAAGAGCAATAAAGATGTCTTTTGTTATTCACAGCATTCCACACCCCTTGAAAACACACCAGAGTTCACGTTAATGAGGTGACTTTTAGAAAACTCCTAAGTGTGGAGGCTTGTTGCCAGGGGGAATCAACTAAATGATTAGGGTTGGAACTTTCAGTCCAAACCTGACCTCCAGGGAGGGGAGAGGGGCTAGAGATGGAGTCCAATTACCAAAGGCAGCCCAAAAAGACAGAACACAGATATGTTCCAGGTTGGTGGACACGTGGAGGTGTGGGGAGTGGTGCCCCATGAAAGGATATGGGAGCTCCACGATGCTTCCCTGATACCTTGCCCTATGTATCTTCTCCCATCTGACTGTTCTGAGTTGTATCTTTTTTTTTTTTTTTTATGTTTATTTATTTATTTTGAGAGAGAGAGAAAGAGTGTGGCATGCCTATGAGCAGGAGAGAGAGAGAGAGAGAGAGAGAGAGAGAGAGAGAGAGAGAGAAACCCAAGCAGGCTCTGCATGATCAGTGCAGAGCCCAATGCGGGGCTCAATCTCATGAACCGTGAGATCACGACCTGAGCCCAAACCAAGAGTCAGACACTTAACCGACTGAGCCTCTCAGGGCCCCGGAGTTATAGCTTTTACAATAAACTGGTCATCTAGTAAGTAAACTGTTTTCCTGAGTTCAGTGAACTAACTACTCCAGCCAATTAATCAAACCTGAGGAGGGGGTGGTGGGAACCTCTGATGCACGGCTGGGGAGTCAGAAGCACAGGGGACACCCTGCACTCGAATCGGAGGAGGGGAAGGAGAGGGACAGTCCGGTGGGACTAGTCTGGTGCCGTGTCCCGGCAGCGTCAGGACTGGTATCACAGAACCGCCGGATGTGTGGAACCCACACATCTGGTACCAGAAGTCAGGTGGTGTTGCAGTGAACCACTGAAGGGCAAGGAGACACATGGCAGGGGAGTGTTTCCTCCAAATCCCTCAGAGTGAATCAAGCAACAGTGATGAGGGAGCACAGGGCAAGCTGACACCCTGCAAATGCCCAGCCACCCTCCCCAGGTGGGACCCGTGTGACACTCCTCAGACACTCCTGGCCTCCAAAGAACAAAGGAAACGGAAAACAAATGGTTAACTGATAGAGATCAAAGCCATAGAAGACAGGAGTCTCTATCAGTTTACAACGGTCTTAATAAATTACAAGAAACAGGCAATCTTATCAACAGCCGAACCTCCAAAAACCGACACACTTAATTTCCTGGAGCCCCCAAGATCACCCTCCCCTCCACGGTGATGTGGGGAACAAAGGCAAGATGAAAATACAAATAAAATTAAATTTCTTGGGGTGCCCGCATGCCTCAGTCGGTTAAGCGTCCCACTTCAGCTCAGGTCATGACCTCGCGATTCCTGAGTTCGAGCCCCGTGTCAGGCTCTGTGCTGACAGCTCAGAGCCTGGAGCCTGCTTCGGATTCTGTGTCTCCCTCTCTCTCTGCCCCCCCCCCCTTCTTCCTCTCTCTCTCTCAAAAATAAATAAACATTAAAAACATTTTTTAATTAAATTTCTTTATAATCTGCAGCCCATTGACAAATATTTGAGATAGAGTAAAAACATTCCTCCAATAAACTCCCAACTGTCTTGTCTTAATGTTAATGCCTTACTCGAGGGGAATCCACCCCAACTTGACAATAACAAGGTCTCCAGTAGCTTTTGAGCCCTCATTAGCATAAGAAAGTCCTTCTGGAGACCTCCCTTTTTCCTTACTTCCCCCAACTCCCAGGTATACATAATCAGTCACTCTTCACAACCCCAGGGCAGCTCTTTCTGCCCACAGGTCCTGTCCCCATGCTTTGATAAAATCACCTTTTTAAGGGGTGCCTGGGTGGTTCAGTCGGTTAAGCATCCAACCTTGGCTCAGGTCATGATCTCACAGTTCACGAGGTTGAGCCCCAAGTTGGGCTCTGTGCTGACAGCCAAGAGCCTGAAACCTGCTTCAGATTCTGTGTCTCTGTCCCTCCCTCTGCCCCTCCCCTACTCACGCTCTTTCTCTCTCCTTCTCCCAAAACTAAATAAACTTTAAAATTTTTATCATCCTTTTGCACCAAAAATGTCACAAGAATTCTTTCTTGGCCGTCAGCTTCGGACCCCACCACCAATTCAAAACAGCATCACTAGGAGATGTGGCCACACTTGGGAATCAGGTAATGAGGAGGCCATTGGGGAAGGCAGTTCTATGGAGCCCTGAGCCCTGGACTTGACCGCAGAGGTGGGGCTCCAGTCCCCAGAAGAGGCGTCTCCAGAGAAGACAGGGCTGCGGGGACCCGAGGGGAGCCCTGTCCTAAGGAGGACTGGGACTAAGAGCAGCAACTGGGACCCGAGAACCGGCTGCCCGTCTGGTTAGCAAAGAAAGTAAGTACGATGGGCACACCCAGTGCTCGGCCTGGAGACCGGTGGCTGAGGACCAGTTCTCATGGCAAATGAGGGGCTGAGCTTTAAATCCCGCCCGCCTGGCGTCTGTCGTGATCACGGATTTAAGAGTGGAGATAAGCAAGACAGACACCAGCCCTGGTCTTGGAGGGTTTTTTAAAAAAATACATAATTTCAAGCTATCAAAGACAAGTACAGAGAGTCTGGCTACAGAGCCAAAGTATTAATCTATGACGTTCCCGGCAGCTTGAGCAAACATATGGAAGTGGGACGCAGAAGACATGTTAAGGAAACTGTTTATTACAGTTGGGATAAAATAAAAGGTAAATGTTGGAACGAAACTGGGAGATAAGATTAGAAAAGCATGGTCTTAAATGCCAGCCTAAGGAGTTTATATGGGGGGGGAGGGGGTGGGCAGGAAGGAAAGGGCATGTGCTGAACCACATCTGAAAGATTAATTTGCTGGCACCAACAGTAGAAATGCG
Source organism: Prionailurus bengalensis (assembly GCF_016509475.1). Classification (NCBI taxonomy): domain Eukaryota; kingdom Metazoa; phylum Chordata; class Mammalia; order Carnivora; family Felidae; genus Prionailurus; species Prionailurus bengalensis. The sequence goes on from NC_057358.1 coordinate 26,040,813, forward strand.
GTCAATATTAATATAAAAATACTGTTTCTAAACATCTTCTCTACCAGTTTTATTAGCACGGAGTTTGTGGGTGAGAAGGTAGAACCGGGTAGAAACATCTCTGCAAATAGAAAGTGGTCAGAGAGGAAGGAAACATCAGTGTCACACACCATGATTATGTGCTGAAGAAACAGGAGGGCTCAGGACACAGAGCCCATTGGAAAGTTATGCATAAAAAGAGGACAACATGGGCGCCCGGGGGGCTCAGACAGTGAAGCATCCAACTCTTGATTTCATCTCATGATCTCACGGTTTGTGAGATCGAGCCCCGCATCGGGTTCTACACTGAAATTCAAAGAATTTATTGCTTTAGGTATAAAGGCATTTTCATGTGGCCTTACCTCCTAATTCTGTCCTTTAATTAGTCCATATATATATATATATATAACATTTACCCAGTTTTACTCTTTGCATCTTTAACCTATTGGCTCAAGTGTACGGGTCTTTAAAAATAGCAACAATGGGGTGCCTGGGTGGCTCAGTCGGTTAAGCATCCGACTTTGGCTCAGGTCATGATCTCACAGCTTGTGAGTTCAAGGCCCGCACCGGGCTCTGTGCTGACAGCTCAGAGCCTCGAGCCTGTTTTGGATTCTGTGTCTCCCTCTATCGCTGCCCCTCCCCTGTCATGCTCTGCCTCTCTCTGTCTCAAAAATAAAAACATTAAAAAAATCTTTTTTAAAAATAGCAACAAAAAGCCAGTACTTCTGTTGTGACCTTAGGGAACTATCTGTTGTCATCTTTTTTTTCAATGTTTATTTGTTTATTTACTTTTGAGGCGGGGGGCGGGAGAGGTAGACACAGAATCCCAAACGGGCTCTGCACTGCCAGCACAGAGCCCGACGTGAGGCTCGAATCCATGATCAGCTCAGATCATGACCTGAGCTGAAGTTGGACACTCAACCGGCCGAGCCACCAGACACCCCCAATTCTTGAATCATTTAATAAAGCCAATTAGATCTTCAAATTTACTTCGCTGAATTTTGTTTTTTAACAGGAGAAAGTTTCTCCGAAAGGGGAAATTAAACAGACCCGAATTAAGGGGGTGAGCAGAGGACAGTCAGGTAAGAGAGGAGTGAATTCTAGCAGAAGGTCCATCCTGAGCTTAGGTTCTGAGGAAGAGCCCAGCACACTGGAAGGAAAGCGTGGCTGGAACACAATGAGCCACAGAGAAATTCTGATAAAATCAGGAAGGAAATAGAGGAGTTAGATCATACTGCACCTTATAAGCCATTTTATTGTCTGTATTTTAATTTTTAAGTGCCTAAAAACCACTTGCAATTTTAAAGAGTTGAGGCAAAGTTAGGGGCTTATCTTTTAGACTCACACAACTGTACTTATTACTAGTAACGGTGAACAAATCCATCTCTGGTTACATCTAACTTTTACTCGAGAGAGGACTTTCTCTTCCTGTAACTATCAGGACTTCCTTACTCATTCAGTCACCTGTACTTACCCACTGACAGTTACAATGAATAAAGCATTCAAGCTCTCAAAAAAATAAAAAAAATTAAAAAATCAACTATTGCAAAGGCAATATTTTTTTTCCTAATTCCAGACTGATACATCTTTATTTTAATAATACCGCAAAAAAAGTGTTCCCTAATCACAAACCGTATTGTATATAACTAATCTACATAATAAAAAACACAAAAGTAATGCTTCCATTCAGATAGCATTTAAATATGGAAGGGGAACAGGACCTAAGGAACTGGTGTATTAAGAGGAGACTGAAATTTGTTACCAAGGAACTACTGAAGCTTATGATTTACTCCTGTTAGAATCAAGAGCTCGGGGCACCTGGGTGGCTCAGTCAGTTAAGTGTCCAACTCTTGGTTTCAGCTCAGGTTATGATCTCACAGTTCATGAGATCGAGCCCTGCATTGGGATTCTCGCTCTCTCCTCTCTCTGTTCCTCCTGTGCTGTGCACTCTCTCTCAAAATAAATAAACTTAAAAAAAAAAAAAAAAAAAAAAAGAATCGGGGCACCTGGGTGGCTCAGTCAGTTGAGCGTCCGACTTCGGCTCAGGTCATAATCTCACGGTTTGCGAGTTCGAGCCCCACGTCGGGCTCTGTGCTGTCAGCTCAGAGCCTGGAGCCTGCTTCGGATTCTGTGTCTCCTTCTCTCTCTGCCCCTCCCCTGCTTGTGCTCTGTCTCTCAAAAATAAATAAGTGTTAAAATAAAAAAATTTAAAAAAAAAAGAATCAAGATTTTCTCAGTAACAATAAATAGTATTTCTAAGCACCTCACCCATATAAACTCATTCAACTTCCATAACAACCCTATCCAATAGGTAATATATGTTTATCCCTAATTTCTAGATAAGAATATTTAGGCCCAGATGGGTTAAGTAGCTTGCCCATGGAGACTCAGCCCAGGTTTTAACCACTGGGTACAACACCTCCCAATAATGATGTCACCCTCATTCCTGGGCTCTTTCCTTAGAGGTGGGATTTCAGCTGGTTTCCTGGATACATTCTTGGAAGTAGGGTATTATCCCCAGGAGCTTAATTTGCACCACGAGAAAACAAAAAAGACTTAAGAATTGCACTACTATGGGAAGAAAACCTAAGCATGCGCTGATCTTTATTTCCTCAACTATACTGAACTTCATGAGAGCAACAATAGCAGTGACCATTTACTGAGCATCTCTCACTCGCTACACCAGTCCGTCCACCTTAGTAACCTCATTGGATATTCCTAACAAGCTACTATTAGTCCCAATTCACATTTACAGAAGATGAGATTAAGAAGTTCGGCATGTTTATTCTAAAGCTCCTGTTCTGCTTATACCACATACTGTATAGGTCAAGACACGTTCCTCTGGGCTGCTGAGTCTATGGAATCAGGGATTATATAAATACTACTCCATTTGTATAAAACCTTGTACATTTGACTGGTTTAGGAGCTTTGTCAGAGGGAAGAGACATTTCCCCTTTGTTCCAATGCCATTGCTCTAGGATTAAGAGTGCAGAAGGAGAACCAATTAGGGGTTGCTACTTCCTTCCTAGGAAAGCTCCATGACAACAGGTACTACACGGGAATTGGTCAATGCCACGTCCTCAGTGCCCAAGAAGGGGCCTGACTTCAGTAAATGCTCAATAAACTGTGGTTGACTTTGCACTTCACGAGTCTGGCTTAGGACGAACCAATTTGAGCATAAGTCTCCGTCCTCCTTCGATACCAAAGAAGCAAAATCACTTAGCAAAGAAGTGAATCCATCATCGTTTTTTTTTATTTTTTATTTTTGTTAACATTTATTTATTTTTGAGACAGAGAGAGACACAGCATGAACGGGGGAGGGGCAGAGAGAGAGGGAGACACAGAATCTGAAACAGGCTCCAGGCTCTGAGCTGTCAGCACAGAGCCCAACACGGGGCTCGAACTCACGGACCGTGAGATCATGACCTGGGCCGGAGTCAGACACTTAACCGACTGAGCCACCCAGGCGCCCCAATCCATCATCATTCTTAACAAAATCCCCACCAACATAAAATCATGAATTATCCACAGAGGTTGATCCACAAAGTTTGAATATTTTAAAGATAAAACCAGTAAGGAGTCCTTCAAATTGCAAAAAACAAAACAAACAAAACACAGATCATCTTATTTGAAACTTTGATTCAGAGTATAGAAGACTAAAGCATTCCAAAAGGATGGGACACCAGAATGGAAAGAGACGGGAGTTGGCCTTTGGGAATTTGGGGTCTAGTCCGGGTTCCGGGGTTCTCCTAGTAACAGTGACACGGCCACAGCCAGCCCTATAGTCCCCCAGGCCTGGTTTTCCCCGATAAAGGCTAAAGGGATTAATCCGATGATTTCCAAGGTCCATAACGGTTTCTCCATTCCATGGCTCTAGGTTGGGAGATGCCACCAGACTCAGACATGGCCAGTCAAGAGGGTGACAAGCTTCAAGGACTAAGAGACGTCAGAGCTAGTCTTTGAGGGAGGCGAAGACCTACCAAATTGGAATTTATCAGAAAACATCAGCTATACTGTCTGGGTTGCTGTTTTTGAGAAACAGTTATGACGCTTGAGAGCCATTTGGAAGACCACAGTCCTTTGAATTAAGTGCACGTTACTTTTCCTCTAGTGACATTAAAGGACACTGAGGATCTCCTTGTGGGGCGGCCCCCAACCATCTGCTTCTTGGATGTTTCAGTACAACAGGAAGCCAAATGGCTGGCAGGATCAGTAGAAACAGACCAGGTAATTAAAGGCGGAATCATTTTACTTTATCATGAACTGCAACTGGGTATATTCTGTTTTTTTAAAGAATTATATTAATCAAAATATTTCACAAAATGAATCACACACCTAAATGTAACAGGCAAAACCATACAACTCCTAGAAGATAACACGAGAGAAAGTCTAGATGACCTCGGGTAGGGTGAGGACTTTCTAGATACAACAAAGAGGCCCAATCCATGAATAAAATAATTGATAAGCTAGATTTCATTGAATCTTTTTTAGCGTTTATTTTTGAAAGAATGCGAGCAGGGGAGGGGCAGAGAAAGAGAGGGAGACACAGAATCCAAAGCAAGCTTCAGGCTCTGAGTTGTCAGCATAGAGCCTGATGCGGGGCTCAAACCCACGAACCTCAAGACGGTGACCTGAACCGAAGTCAGACGCCTAACCAACTGAGCCACCCAGGTGCCCCAAGCCAGATTTCACTAAAAATTAAAAGTTCCGTTCTGCAAAAGACAGTATCAACAGACTCACACAAGCTACAGGCTGGGAGAAGATATTTGCAAAAGACACGGCTGATAAAGATCTGTTATACAAAGTACACAAAAACGTGGAATTTTTTTTTCAAGATTTCAAGCAACCTCTACACCCAACAGGGGGCTCGAACTCACAAACCCAAGATCAAGAGTCAGATGCTCCACTGACTGGGCCAGCCAGGTGCCCCCCAAAAGCTCTTAAGACAGAGAATCCAATTTAAAAAATGGGCCAGAGTTTAACAGACATCTCATCAAAGAAGATATACAGATGGCAAATAATAATAATAACAATAAGCCTACAAACAGATGCTCCCCGTCATAGGTCATTGGGGAAATGCAAATTAAGTAACAATGAGATACCATGACCCATTCACATGAACTGCCAAAACCCGAAACACCAACACCATCAAATCTTGGTGAGAATGTGAAGCAACCGGAATTCTCCTTCACCTGCTGGTAGGAATGCAAAACCAGTACAGCCGCTTTGGAGACAGTTTGGCAGTTTCTTACCAAACTAAACACATTTTTTTTTTTTTTTTTTTTTTTTTAGAATTTGGGTTTATTTATTTATTTTGAGAGAGAGAGAGAGAGAGCGCGCTTGCGCAAGCAGGGGAGGGGCAGAGAGGGAATCCCGAGCAGGCTCTGCACTGTCAGCACACAGCCTGATGTGGTACTTGAACTCACAGCGAGATCACGACCTGAGCTGAAGTCAGACGCTCAACTGACTGAGCCACCCAGGCGCCCCTAAACACACTCTCAATACGCCGTCCGACAGGGGCGCCTGGGTGGCTCAGTCGGTCAAGCATCTGACTTCAGGTCATGATCTCACAGTTTGTGAGCTGGAGGCCCGCATCAGGTTCTCTGCTGTCGGTGTGGAGCCCACTTCAGATCCTCTGTCTCCCTCTCTCTCTGCCTCTCCCCTGCTCACTCTCCCTCAAAAATAAACAAACATTAAAAAAGAAAACACACTATCCAGCAGTCATGCTTGTTGGTATTTACCCAAAGGAGTTGAAAACTTACGTCCACACAAAGACCTGTGTAACAGCTTTAATCACAACGGCCAAAGCCTTAAAGCAACCAAGAGGTCCTTCAGTAGGTAAAGGGATTAATAAACTATGGTAATCTAGACAGCGGACTATTATTCAGCATTAAAAAGAAATGAACTCTCAAGCTGCGAAAACACATGGGGGAAACTTAAATGCATATTACTGAGGGGAAGAAGCCAATATGAGTGGGCTACCTACTGTATAATTCCAAGTATAGGACATTTTGAAAAAGGCAAAACCATGAAGACAGTAAGAAGACGAGTGGTTGCAGGGCTCGGGATGAAGGGATAACTAGGCAGAGCACAGTGGGAACACGCTGCACGACTCCATGATGATGTGCACATGTCCTTGTACACCTGTCCAAACCCAAAGAATGCCCAACACCAAGAATGAACCATAATGTAAACTATGGACTTCGGGGAATTATGATGTCTCAATGTTGGTTCATCAACTCTTAATGTACCAGCGCACTGGGGGGCGGGGGGGGGGGTGTTGATAATAGGGGAGACTGTGGATATGCGGGGGTTAAAGAGTAGATGGGAAATTCTGTACCTTCCCCTCAATTTTGCTGTGAACCTGAAAACTGCAATCAATCAATAAAATATTGAAAAAAATTTTAATTGCATGTGCATAATTCACAAAGACACAAAAAAGCTCACATATACAGTTTCTAAGCAAAAGAGACTGAATCAAGATTTGAACTATGCCTTTCCTCTTTGCAGAAGTACAGACTATCATTCTGAAAGGAGCAGTGAAACTTGAAGAATACTTTACTTAAGGACAGATAGATGACAGTCACAGATCATCGATCCCATTTGCTGGCACTGAGAAAGAAAAATATCAGGTGACAGAGCCAGAGGATCTACAACACCTCTAGGGGATGTCCTGAGTTGGCCACGACAACACCTTCTAATATCACATCAACTAATAATTCAGTAAAAGTCTGTTAGATGTCAATGAAACATGATATCAAGATGCTGTTCTTTGCTAATCTGACTTGATCCTGAAGTATATTTAAAACTAGCATAGGGGCACCTGGGTGGCTCAGCCAAAGGTCTGACTTTGGCTCAGGTCATGATCTTGCCGTTCGGGGCTTCGAGCCCCGAGTCAGGCTCTGTGCTGACAGCTCAGAACCTGGAGCCTGCTCCCGATTCTGTCTCTCCCTCTCTCTCTCTCCCCCTTCCCACACTCACACTGTCTCTCTCTCTCAAAACTAAAGAAAAATTATAAAATAAAAAATAAAAGAACTATCTCGTATAATGTATGAGCTACGTATCTTTTGAGCAATCTCCCTCGATACTGCTTCTCTCAAACAAGGCATTGATAAATACTGGGTGGCAGGGAGCTTGTTTATCCTCCCTTAGGGACACGTCTGGAGTAGCAGGACAAATACAAATCCACTTGCCTTAACAGGAAGTCTAAGAGCAGAGTGAAGATTCTTCCATAAAGCTGAGGAGCATTACAGGAATGCAGACTTGAATAAAAAGCCAGCTCACTGCAGCTTTGGGGAAACTAAAACAGGCAAGGTCAAGACTCTCCTCTGAAAATCAGGCAGACTAACGGATGATCAAGATGCCAATATTCTAGGACCCATAGCTTGACCTTGAGCATCTGAGTCAGAAAAACGCCTGAGGGAGAAATAACCAGACATCTTCAGCCAACCTAAAGTGTACGTGTAGATTCATGACGTGAATCGGTGTTTCTTCCTCTTGCACAAACAAGGAACATTATTTGTAAAATGTTCTCCAAAATGTGCTATCTACACAGATGTATTGAATGTGTGACTTTTCATCAAGGTATACCCATGTATGTGTATATGTGCATTTTACTTTTAAAAATTTTATTTTTGGGGAGCCTGGGTAGCTCAGTCGGTTAAGCGTCCAACTTTGGCTCAGGCCATTTTCTCACAGTTCATGAGTTTGAGCCCTGCATCGGGTTCTGTGCTGACAACTCAGAGCCTGGAGCCTGCTTTAGATTCTGTGTCTCCCTCTCTCTCTGCCGCTCCCCCACTCGCACTCTGATCTCTTTCTCAAAAATAAACATTTTTTAAAAATTAAAAATTTTATTTATATCTATATATATTAAATGTGTGTATACGTTTATATACACACGTATGTAAAAATAATAAACAGATAACATAAGGTATTGATACTCAACTAATGAAAAAAATTATATATTTATGGAATTATTATTTACAACCATTTAAAATGTGGAAACATCTAGAAAATAAGTTCCAGGAGCAACAGCTGATGCATAGATATAGATATAGATGCATAGATATAGAAAAATTATAGAAAAATTATTCCCTCAACTAGGTATGACCTTTTCGCGGAGTTTTCATAAAGAATTGCTTGGATTTTAATTTTATAGCCACTCTTTGAAAAAAAAAAAAAAAAAACTTAAAAAAATTTTTTTTTGACAGAGAGTGAGTGAGCATGGGAGGGGCAGAGAGAAAGGATGACAGAAAATCCCAAGCAGGCTCAGCACTGTCAGCATAGAGCCCAATGTGGAGCTCAATCCTAGAACTGTGAGATCCCGACCTGAGCCAAAACCAAGAGTTGGACACTTATCCGACTGAGCCACCCAGGTGCCCAAAAACTCCAAATATTTTTAAAAGACAGAAAAGGAAGGAAAAAGGACACATGGATCCTGAAGCCTGGAAAATGTTAGAGTAGTTTCCTTTTTTAAATTTACTACACTATGGGGTGCCTGGGTGGCGCAGTCGGTTAAGCGGCCGACTTCAGCCAGGTCACGATCTCGCGGTCGGTGAGTTCGAGCCCCGCGTCAGGCTCTGGGCTGATGGCTCGGAGCCTGGAGCCGGTTTCCAATTCTGTGTCTCCCTCTCTCTCTGCCCCTCCCCCGTTCATGCTCTGTCTCTCTCTGTCCCAAAAATAAATAAACGTTGAAAAAAAATTTACTACACTACTTATTAATTCTTATTTATTTCCTATGAAAAAGACTTATTTTTTATGTTTATTTATTTAGAGAGAGAGAGCATCAGCAGGGGAAGGGCAGGCAGAGAGAGGGAGAGAGCATCCCAAGCAGGCTCTGCACTGTCAGCCTGACGCAGGCTCGAACCCACGAACCATGAGATCATGACCTGAGTCGATATTAAGAGTCAGATGCTTAACTGACTGAGTCACCCAGGCACCCCTGAAAAAGGTTTTTAAAAATCAACCAAATGGAACAAAGTGTCATTTTACATCATTAACAAAATTATATGCTATCATTCAAAACTGAGGGACAAAGAGTTTCCCAGACAAGTGAAAACTAAAGGAGTTCATCACCACTAAATCGATCTTACAAAAAATGTTAAAGGGTCTTCTTTAAGAAAAAGCTGTGACTAGGGGCACCCAGGGTGGTTCAGTCAGTTAAGTGGCCTACTCTTGATTTCAGCTCAGGTCTTGATCTTGGGGTCATGACTTCAAGTCCTACATTGGGCTCCATGCTGGGCATAAGGCCTATTTAAAAAAAAAAAAAAAAAAAAAAAGGGAAAAGAAAAGGCTGTAACTAGAAATAACAAAATAAAGGGAAAAAATCTCCCTGGTAGAGGCAAATACTTCATAAAGCCAGTGGATGAGCCACTTAAAAAGCTACCATGGACATTAAATGACAAAAATGGTAAGATCAACTATAATTGCAATAAGTGGTTAAGGGATACAAAAACAGATGGAAAATATGATCACAAGAACATAAAATGTGAATGAGGAGAGTAAAAATGTAAGACTTGGAGAATGCATTCAAACTTTAGCAACTATCAGCTTAAAATAGACTGCTATATATATATATATATATATAGGTAGATAGATATGAAACTCATGGTAACCACAAACCAAAAACCGATAAAAGATATACAAAAAATAGAGAATGGAACCCAAAATAACACTAAAGAAAACCAGCAAACCACAAGGGAAGAGACCAAAAGAAGACACAGAAAAGAGCTACAAAAACAACCAGAACACAATTAACAGAATGGCAATAAGTGCATACCTCTCAGTAATTACTTGAAATGTAAATGCCTCCAATCGTAAGACATATAGTGAATGAAGAGATAAAGAAAATAAGACCCATCTATATGCTGCCTCCAAAGACACATACAGATTGAAAGTGAAAGGATGGAAAAAGATATTCCATGCAAATGAAAACAATACTCAGAAGTAGCAATACTCTTGTTAGACAAATTCAACTTTAAAACAAACACTGTAACAAAAAACAAAGACAGGCATTACATAATGATAAAGAGGTCAATCCAAGAAGAGGATATAACATTTGTGAATATGTATGCACCCAACACAGAGGCACTTGCTATATTATATATAAAGGAAATATTAACAGACATAAAGGGAGAAGTCAACAGCAATACAATAATTGTAGGGGACTTTAAGACCTCACATCAATAGACAGATCATCCAGACAGAAAACCAACAAGGAAACACTGGCCTTAAAAGACATGTTGGACCAGATGGACTTAACAGATATTTGCAGAACATTCCGTCCAAAAGCAAAATACACATTCCTCTCAAGTGCACGTGGAACATTCTCCAAGATAGAACACATGTTAGACCACAAAACAAGTTTCAATAAATTCAAGAAATTAAAATCGTATCAAGCATCTTTTCTTACCACAAAAGCATGAAACTAGAAACCAATTACAAATGGAAAACTGCAAAAACCAAACACATGGAGACAAAAACAACATGCTGCTAAACCAAAAGGTCAACTAAGAAATCAAAGAAGAAATCAAAAAATAACTTGAGACAAATGAAAATGGAAATACAACATACCAAAATCTATGGACAGAAGCAAAAGCAGTTGTGAGAGGGAAGTTTATAGCAATACAGGCATCCCTCAAAAAAACAACGTATACCTTAAGTAAACAATATAACTTCATATCTAAAGAACTAGAAAAAATAAAATAAAAAATAAATAAAAGTAAAGTAAAGTAAAATAAAATAAAATCCAAAGTTAGAAGGAGGAAATAACAAAGATCACAGTGGAAATAGAGGCAAAAAAAAAATTAGAAAAGATCAATGAAACTAAAAGCTGGTTCTTTGAAAAGGTAACAATCGATAAACCTGTAGTCAGAATCATCAAGAACAGAGAGACATGGCCCAAATATACAATCAAAAATGAGAGAGGAGAAATTATAACTGACACAAAAAAGATCATAAGGGATTACTACAATTATATGCCAACAAACTGGAAAAACTAGAAGAAACTGATAAACTCCTAGAAACACAGAGCCTTCTAAGACTGAATCATTAAAAAATAGAAAATATGAATAGACTGATTATGAGTAATAAAACTCATTGAGCACTCAAAAAAAAAAAAAAAAAACCAGGACCAAGTAAATTCTACCAAATAATTAAACAAGAGTTAGTACCTATTCTACTCAAATTATTCCAAAAAATATTAAACAGGAAGGAATGTTTCCAAATTCCTTTTATGAGCCAGCATTAATTACCCTGATACCAAAACCAGAAAATGCAACACAAAAAAAGATTATAAGCCAATATCCTTACTGAATATAGACGCAAAAATCATCACTAAAATATTAGCAAATTGAATCCAATAATACATTAAAAGGATCATAACCATGATAAAATGGGATTTATTCAAGAGATGCAAACATGGTTCAATATTCACAAATCAACATGATGCACATTAACAAAATGAAGGATAAAAATCATATGATCATCTCAATAGATATAGAAAATGCATTTGGCAAAATTCAACATCTATTTCTGATAAAAGCTCTCAACAAAGTGTGTGTAGAGGGAACATATCTCAACACAATCAAGGCCATACAGGACAAAACCTCAGTTATCATCATACTCAATGGTGAAAGCTGAAAGCTTTTCCTCTAAGATTAGGAACAAGACAAGCATACCCACTCTCACCACTTTAATTCAAACCCAGTAGGAATTCCTAGCCACAGCAATTAGAGAAGAAAAAGAAATAAGAGGCATCCAAATTGGTAAAGAAGAAGTAAAACTGTCACTATTTACAGGTGACACGCTATATATACAGAAAACCCTAAAGATTCCTCCAAAAAACTATTAAAACTAATAAATGAATTCAGTAAAGTCACAGGATACAAAAATTAACATACAAAAACCGGTTGCATTTCTATACACTAATAATAAGCTATCAGAAAGAGAAATTAAGAAAACAATCCCATTTACAATTACCTAGGAAAGACCTATCCTCTGAAAACTATAAGACAGTGATAAGAGAAACTGAGATCACAAATAAATGGAACATATATCATGCTCATAGATTGGAATAATTAATATTGTTAAAATGTCCACACAACAGACTAAATAGCCAAGACAATCTTGAGAAAGAGAGAAGAACAAAGCTGTAGGTATCTCACTCTCTTGATTTCAAACTATACAACAAAGCTACAGTGATCAAAACAGTATGGTACCAAAACAAAAAAATTGACACATAGGTCAATGGAACAAATGGAGACCCCAGACATATGGCCAATTAATCTATAATAAAGGAGGCAAGAATATACAATGGGGAACAGACAGCCTCTTCAATAAATGATGGGAAAACCAGACAGCCACATGCAAAATCTTACACCACGCACAGAAATTAACTCAAAATGAATTAAAAGACTTGAATGTGAGACCTGAAACCAGAGAACTCCCAGAAGGAAACAGGCAATAAGCTCTTTGTCACTGGTCTTAAACTTTTTTTTGGATCAGTCTCCCCAGACAAGAAAAGCAACAACAACAACAACAAAAGCTAAACAAATGGGATTACATCAAACTAAAAATCTTTTGCACAGCAAAGGAAACCATCAACAAAATGGAAGGTAACCTACTAAATGGAAGAAGATCATACAGCCAATAAGGAGTTAATATCCAAAATACAGAAAGAATTTACAAAACTCAATAGCAAAAAAAAAAAAAATCTGATTAAGAAATGGGCAGAGGATCTGAAGACACTTTCCCAAAGACGACGTAAAGATGGCCAACAGGCACACGAAAGGACACTCAACATCACAAATCATAAGGGAAATCCAAATCGAAACTACAACAAGGGGTGCCTGGGTGGTCCATTAGAATATCATATAATCCAGCAATTCTACTTCTGGGTATTTATCTAAAGACAACAAAAACACCAATTTGATACATGCATCTCTATGTTCAATGAAGTACTATTTACAGTAGTGAAGATGTGGAAGCAACCTAAGTACATCAACAAATACAGAAGATGTGGTATATATACATACACACACGTGCATGCACACACACACACGTGCATGCACACACACACACACTGGAATATTACTCGGCCCTACAAAAAGAATGCCATCTTGCCATTTGTGACAACATGAATAGACCCAAAGGGTATTATGCTAAGTCAAATAAGTCAGAGAAAGATAAGTACTACAGGATTTCTCTTACACAAAACAAATGAACAAACAGAAACAGACTAAAAAATACAGGAAACAAACTGCTAGTTACCAGAGGGGTAGGGACGGGAGGGGCAGGTGAAATACGTGAAGGGATTAAGAGGTACAAACTTCCAATTATAAAATAGATTAGTCACTGAACAGAATGTTCAACATAGGGAATACAGTCATAATATTGTAATGACTTTCTATGGTGACAGATGGTAACTAGACTTAAGGGGATCGTTTTGCAATATATCAAAATATCAAACCACCATGAGGTACGTCTGAAACTAACAGGATATTGTATGTCAATTATACTTCAATTTTAAAAAGTTAACCTACTTTTTACTACATAATTATGTTTAAAAATCTATTTGTATTTCTTTACGTGGTAACTTGATATATTCACAAAGATTTCTCTTTCACTAGTGGAAAAAAAAATTATCCGGTATTAATGGTGCAAATGAGGTCTCGCATTGTCTGAAAGAGACTGTTAAGTTGATGTGTTCTAAGTTAACCAGGGAGTCTTTTCTGTGTCTTCTGGTGCAATTACAAAAGAATGTTGTATCAAAAAATAAATTAAAAAAAAAAAAAAAAAACATAGCTGAAGAAAATTTGGAAGTATTCACATTAGTGAATTCTGTCACAATTTCTTAGGCAACCTCTTTATTGATACAGTGACAAGCAACTGGAAACATACATCAGCAATTACTCAGTAGGTCCTCTCACGCGGAAGAGTAAGCTCAATGAAATATGAAAATTCTTACCCACCCTCACATTCCAGTTCACTCACCCACAACTACCTTAGTACTTAAGAGATAAGTATTCAGAGACTATGAAAGCAAAGAATTTAAGTCTTTGGTCTACTTTAAGACAAGAGGCATCAAGAGGGAATCAAAAAATGCAAACACATAAAAGTTTCTCTCCACCAGAACACAATTATTCTTTGCATTCACAGTTTAAAGTTCTGCATTTGTTAGACCTCACAGATTTTTATTCTCACCCTGTGCAAATTATCAAAGCTGTATGAATCTCAGAATGTTGATTTGCAAAGTACATTTATAGTCCCTAAGGAGTTAATTTTTTTTAATATTTATTTATTTTGAAAAAGAGAGCGTGAGCAGGTGAGGGGCAGAAAGAGAGAGAGAGAGAGAGAGAGACAGAGACAGAGACAGAGACAGAGACAGAAGGAGAGAGAGAATGAATCTCAAGCAGGCTCCACACTGTCAGCACAGAGCCTTACTTGGGGCTCGAATTTACAAACCGTGAAATCATGATCTGAGCCAAAATCAAGAGACGCTTACCCGAATGAGCCACCCAGGTACCCCACAGAGTTTATTTTTAACATAAAATATTGGGGCGTCTGGGTGGCTCAGTCGGTTAAGCGGCCGACTTCGGCTCAGGTCACCATCTCGAGGTCCGTGAGTTCGAGCCCCACGTCAGGCTCTGTGCTGACAGCTCAGAGCCTGGAGCCTGTTTCGGATTCTGTGTCTCCCTCTCTCTGACCCTCCCCCGTTCATGCTCTGTCTCTCTCTGTCTCAAAAATAAATAAACGTTAAAAAAAAATTAAAGAAACAAACATAAAATATTACTCAGCCATCAATATGTATCTCACGTGACATTTGACACCATGGAAACAAAATAAAGGATCTACAAAATCTCATAAAATTTACCAATTTTCTAATGACCTAATAAATCAGAAGGCTCTTTGGCTCTCAGAACTAACAAAACCAATAAAACGGATTGATAGAAAAATCACAGCCATCCAATGTTTACACGATGTCTACACCAGACTGACTTGAGTGGGACACTCCTCGAATCACACGGCACGTAGGAGGCTGCCTGGAAAACCTCCTCCCTACATCCTGCTACCAAAACATAAAGAAACCTAAACATTTGTGAAAATAAGCTATCTTCATCACCACCCCCTCCTAGCTTCCCACATGCCTTCAAATTCTACATCCTAAATGACGTGCAACACAGCTACTCTAAATATTTGTCTTTTAATCACATTTCATTCTGCTTTCTTGCAATTTCTATGGCCTTCGATGTTAAGGTCCCAAGAGAGAAGCCGGATAGCAGACCTCTTTGCGTCTGCTCAGTGCCTAACGCAGTGCCTTTCAACAATGGGTATTCAGTGAATCCTGATAAAACAGCTAAAATCTTTATTTAAAGAAGGCTAAGTCCAGACTTAAAGAGGTATTGTTGAACCTGAATATGTCGCCACTAAGTAACAACAAATTTATCTGCAATTACCGTCTGTAAACCGAGCTCCTCAGTTCCCTATCCTTACCCCGGATGCATCATACAACCAAGAGTCCTCTTAATGTGCAGGCACTCACACTCAGAGTATCTAAAAATGAACCTATCATCCTGCTACCTCTTCCAAACGGGATCTTCTGCCAGCACATCCTCTCTCAGTGAATCTCATTACACAACAGGTTTGCACTGTTAAAAGGTTAAACCTGAATATTCAGAGTAGCTTGAGATGAAAAACAATGCAATCTGGGAAAAAGGATTAAGGCTTGATACCATTAAGAATAACAGCCCTAATATCTAACCGTGCCAGGTACCATATTCTCGGATTTAAAACCTACTACAGCCCTATAACCTAAATATTATCATGACTGCCTCAGTTTACCTAGGAGGAAACCGAGTCTTACAAACGTTTACAATCTACACAAGGTCCTAGAGTTGGTAAGTGGTAGAACTGACTTGGAACAAATAGCAACTTCAGGGCCCTTAAAAACCCACGAGGAAGAAGTCCTCTTTAAAAATAAAGAAATGCAAGAAAGGTTCTAAAATCTGATAACAGGATCCAGGGTAAACTGATGGCTGCATATTCAGCAAAGCATCGACTACAGTTACCTTGGTCAGGGGTGAGCGTACTGGGACTAGAATGACAGCATGGAGACTGGAGGACAAGAGACTAGGGCAGGACAGGATGGTAAGGGGAAAAACCAGCTGTAAGAATAAAACATTAAAGACATGCTAGGAATCAATGGCTCCACAGCTCCGGATCTTAGACACGCAAGACAGTGGCGCCATAAACAGGAGCTGGGTAAATTAAAAAGTGGAACCCGTTTTTCCACTTCTGATCTTTGAATGAGGTCAAGATGAGATACCCAAGTGAAAACAACCAAAAGACAGTGCAGTCAAGGAGACCAGAGCTTCGTTAGAACAGGGCTGGATCAACATTACTAATTAAATATTAATTTCATGTTTATGCATATTAAATCAAAGGGGGACATTGTTCCAATTAGAAAACTAACAACGGTTACCAAAAAAAAAAAAAAAGAAAAAAGAAAAAAAACTTGATAACCTAACACTTCCCCATTCGATGACAAGTTCCCAAAATGGCCCTAGCAACAGCTTTTCTGCCTATATTCATTCTAGCCAAAAACTCCCTGCCACCTACTCATGTCCCTTGCAAACTCTCCCACACCCACAGCAACATCTCTGCAGCATCCTTTTGGAACACAAAATATTGAGACTGTCTGCTAACATGCCTATGGAAATCTTAGCCAAAAAAAAAAAGGAGGCTTTCAACTTATTAATGGTGTAAATTCTTAAAATGCTCATCAATTTAACATACAAATAAGAATGTGTACTAAATGTCAGGGAACCAAGGATAGGTTTCCATAAGCAACCAGATACATAAAGACGACCTCTGCGGACAACACAAAGAAATTCGAATGGAAAATGGCATCCAGTCTCTGAATCTGCAGAACCAGACACCATCAACACATGATTCTTTTAAAGCAAATAACAGAATGAAACCTGCAGTATGATTTACATTAATGATCACTTACATCATATATGTCCTTTAAATTATAGGAACATCCATATACAAAAGCATATTTAGAAAAAGACGGAAGGATACATGCAAATCCCTATTAGCAACTGCTTGTGGGGAGGAAGGGGGAATAGAAGTAGGAAGGGGAACAATATATACAACTTTATCCACAATGTTTCATTGCTTTCATTAAAAAAATCTGAAACAAGTTTGCCAAAACGAGAACATCTGTTCACTTTGGTGAAGGTCCTATGGCATTTATTGTGCTTTCTTTGCTAGTCAATAGGTTTTAAATTTTGCCCAAATTATTAAAAAAAAGGGGGGGTTCAATTCTCTCACCCAATTGCAATATCACACAGAACACAGCTGACATATCTTGCCTGAGTAACTCCAAGTGAACAGGGTGAAGTTCACTTCCTCACCAAGCAGCCAACTTCTATTTTGGACTCCTAATCTATTTTGTGAAAAAGAATGGACTCGTTAGCAACTCTAAACTCTGGTCTGATCTCCTGAAATGAATCGAGAAGAGTGGGCCTTGACTGTGGTAGAAACTAGAAAGAGGCACCAGCCTCAGTGTCTCCTAAGGAAGCGAAGAGGAAGACGCCGGAAGAAGAGTGACAATTCTAAGTCCAATGTCTCCCCTCCTACCCCAATCATGATCCCCATTCCCTCTTCTGACTTCTTCCTCCAAAGCCAGCCACCTGCAGAGACATAGAGCAGTGAGTCCTTGAGAACTACTGAATTACTCTTTTGGGTTAGCCATTTACACACTCTGGAAATGCACAGGCTGCTCTGGAAATGCACAGCCTGCTCTTTAAGAAATCCATGCTGGGGCGCCTGGGTGGCGCAGTCAGTTAAGCGTCCGACTTCAGCCAGGTCGCGATCTCGTGGTCCGGGAGTTTGAGCCCCGCATCAGGCTCTGGGCTGATGGCTCAGAGCCTGGAGCCTGTTTCGGATTCTGTGTGTGTCTCTCTCTCTGCCCCTCCCCCGTTCATACTCTGTCTCTCTCTGTCGCAAAAATAAATAAACGTTGAAAAAAAAAATTAAAAAAAAAAAAAAAAAGAAATCCATGCATTCACTCAATAATCATACCATACGGGCACCAGGGATTTAAGCAGGACAGAGTTCCTAAAGACACCTCTACTGATTCTTCCTCCTCTCAATGTCTTAGTCTTAAAACGTTTCCATCATCAAATCCAAGAAGACTCAAGTCTAAACTGTGGCTTAATGATCCCTTAAAATTATTTTTACTATTGTGAGCCAAGATGAGGACGTGCAAAGTGAGATCAGGTGATGTGAACAGGCCAAACCCTCAGGCAGGTCGGAGCCTCCACACTGTGTCCACACCACAAGAGGCAGGCCTGACGTGGGCTACTCCCAGGACCCTGGAGATGACAGAGAACAAGGGAACACGTGCTCATATATAGTCCATTTTTCTGTTTTTTAACCAACAAGAGACTCAGTTTAGCAACTGCCCAGACCCCTTAAATTAAGAGGACCAAAATAAATAAAAAGGAAACATTACTATGCACCCACTCCACTACACATGCTAGTTTTAGGCACACCAGATATAAAGAAGTATCGTGATGTTGTAGTTTACAAACCAGGGAGCAAAATTCCTTCCAATGGGGTATAAGCATAAAGGAGACAATTTCGAGTACTCTGGGCTCCACATTAATAACAGCAAAAGAACAATGGAATGTCTTAGAATCTAGACCTCTACATAGCGCCCGCCAAGAGGAAGGTGTGACAACGCAGGCCCTGCTCATTAGCGACCAGGAAAAACACACACGTGGAGGGAACCTGCAACTTCCAAGGACAGAGTCAAAACCATGAGAGCCAAATGGGCATGCGCCTGTGAAGCGATTCAGCACGTCAATGTAGACAAGAGAAAAAACTGCATGTCTTGGAACACATTCCTATGTCTCACTAGAGTAGAAGGTATGTAAGCGTGAAGAATGAAAAATAACCATACGTGGGCCTAAATATAATAGGCTTTGAAGGTCCCATGGAGTAATTTAGACTCAGAGTGGTACAGTCCAAGAATCAAAAGACATTTTTAAAAAGGAAGACACTTCTGCATGGATAGAAAAGTGGAATCCGTGGAACAGGAGAGACAACCCAGAAGTAAACCAAAGCATATATGGTAAATTAATTTATAACTAAGTGGAATCATTTAGTCAACTAAGTGCTGATTATTGCAATCTACGCAAGACAATGAGCACCTAAGCTAAGCTGACAACAGTAAGAATATAGAAAGAAGAATGACACCCAGGAAACACTGATAAGGAAGATGACAGCATCTGGTTGTTGACTAGCTGGCAGAGATGAGGGAAAAAAAGTCAGCATTTTAGGGTACTGAGGAATATCGTTTATTGATAATGAATAGCAATTAGCATTTACTGAGCCTTGATTTGCGCCAGGCACTGTACTAAGTGCTATGTATGTGTTATCTGATTTAATTCTCACTACCATCATTTGAGGTAGGTACGATTATTAGCCTGTTTCAGGTAAGAAAATTGAGGCCTACAGAGATTAAATAACTTTCCCAAATTCTTAAGACTAGCAATGAACAAAGCAGGAATTTGAATCCAAAAAGGTTTAGAACACTATTCAGCCTTCAGAGAGAAGGAAATCCTCATAGCTAACAACATACTCAGTGATGAAAAGATGTAAGTTTTTCCTCTCAGATCAGGAACAAGACAAGAATGCCAATTCTCACCACTTTTATTCAACACAGCACTGGAAGTCCTGGCCACAGCAACAAGACAAGAAAAAGAAAAGACATCCAAATTGGAAAGGAAAAAGTAAAACTGTCACTATTTGCAAATGACATATGTATAAATACATATATAAAATATATATATTATGTATAAATAAAACTCTAAAGACTCCACTAAAAAAACAAAAACAAAAACAAAAACAAAACCCTGTTAAAACCAGTAAGTGAATTCAGTAAAGTTGCAGGGTATATATTCAATATCCAAAAATCTGTTTGTTTCTATACACTAATAGCAAAGTATCAGAAAGAGAAGTTAAGCCAACAATGCCATTTAGAATTGCATCAAAAAGAATAAAATATATAGCCATAAATTTAATTAAGGAAGTAGAAGATCTGTACACTAAAAACTGTAAGACACGGATAAAAGAAACTGAAGACAACACAAAGATATTCCATGCTCATGGACTGGAAGAATATTGTTAAAATGTCCATACTACTCAAAGTAATCTACAGATTGAATGCAATCCTAACAAAATTCCAATGGCATTTTCACAGAACTTGAACAATTAAAACAATCCTAAAATTTGTATAGAACAAAAGACCCCCAACAGTCAAGGCAATTCTGAGAAAAAAGAACAAAGCTGGAGGCATCCGACTGGCTGATTTCAAAGTATGTTACAAAGCTACAGTAGGCAAAACAGTATGATATTGGCTTAAAAACAGACACACAGATCAATGGAACAGAACAGACACCCCAGAAGTAAACCCAAGCATGCACGGTCAATTAATTTATGACAAAATAGCCAAGAATATACAATGGGGAAAGAATGGTCTCTGCAAAAAATGGTGCTGGGAATGCAGGACAGCTACACACAAAAGAATAAAACAGAACCACTATCTTACACCATACACAAAAATCAACTCAAAATGGATTAAAGACTTGAATGTAAGACCTGAAACCATAAAATTCTTAAAAGAAAGCCTAGGCAGTAGGCTCAAAATATAGCAAAAAATATAGCAAAAAAATAGGCTCAAAATATAGCAAAAAAATAATAATTTTATTGCTAATAAAAATATTAGCAATATTTTTGTGCACTGACTCCAAAGAGAAAGGAAACAAAAGTAAATACACAAATGAGATTATATCAAATTAAAAATCTTCTGCATGGCGGGGGCATCTGGGTGGCTCAGTTAGTTGAGCATCTGACTTTGGCTCAGGTCATGATCTTGCGTTTGTGGGTTTGAGCCCCGTCTCGGGCTCTGTGCTGACAGCTCAGAGCCTGGAGCCTGCTTCAGATTCTGTGTCTCCCCCTCTCTGCCCCTCCCCTGCTCACGCTCTGTCTCTCTCTCTCTCTTTTAAAAATAAACACTAAAAAATTAAAAAAAAAAAAAAAACTTCTGCATGGCAAAGGAAACCATTCACAGAACAAAAAAGACAACCTACTGAGAGAAGATACACGCAAATGATATATCCGACAAGCAGTTAATATCCAAAATTTATAAAGAACTCTTACAACTCAATAGCAAAAACATATCTCATTAAAAAACGGGCAGAGGATGTCAACAGACATTTTTCCAATGACACACAGATAGCCAACAGATACACGAACAGATGTTCAACATCCCTAACCATCAGGAAAATGCAAATCAAAAACCACAGTGAGATGTCACCTTGTAACTGTTGGAATGCCTATTATCAAAAAGACAAGTAATAACAAGGTCACTAAAAATATAGATAAAAGAGAATCCTTGTGCCTTGGTGGTGAGAAGGTCAATTGGTACAGCCACTACTGAAAATAGTATGGAGGTTCCCCCAAAAATTAAAAAGCAGAACTGCCTAAGGATACAATTCTACTTCTGGGTATTTATCAAAAAGGGAGGACGGGAGGACGGGAGGACGGGAGGACGGGAGGACGGGAGGACGGGAGGACGGGAGGAAGAAAAACACTAATTCAAAAAGACATATGCACCTCCATGTTTATGCAGCATTATTCACAATAGCCAAGATATGGAAACAACCTAAGTGTCCACCAATGGACGAATGGATAAAGAAATTGTGAGGGCACACACGCACATGCACACGCACACACACACACACAAATACTATTCAGCCCTTAAAAACTAATGAAATGTTGCCATTTGCAACAACATGGATGGACATTGAGGGCATTATGCTAAGTGAAACAAGCCAGACAGAGACTATATCTTACCTCACTTATATGTGGAATCTAAAAAAGAAAAAAGAGGGGCACTGGGTGTTTAAGCATTCAACTCTTGATTTTGCCTCAGGTCATGATTTCACGGTTCATGGGTTCGAGCCCCACATAGGGCTCTGAGCCTGCTTGAGATTCTCTCTCTCCCTCACTCTCTGTCCTTCCCGCTCTCAAAATAAATAAACTTTAAAAAGAAATCAAGCTCACAAAATACAAAAACAGACTGGCAGTTGCCCCAGGTAGGGGGAGGTAGCTGAATGGGTTTGAAAGGGGTCAAAAGATCTAAAGTTCTTGTTATAAAATAAATAAGTTATCAGGACGTAATGCAGAGCATGATGACTACAGTTAATACCCTATTGTGTATTTGAAAGTTGCTAAGTTACTAAGTAAATCTTAAAAGTGAAAGAAAAAGGAAAAAGGGAAGGAAATCCTGCCATCTATGACAATCCTCCAAATCCTAGAGGACATTATGTCAAGTGGAAGAAGCCAGCCCCAGAAGGACAAATACTACATGGTGTCTCTCATGGGATGAATCTAACACACTCAGAGAAGCCCAGAGTGGAATGCTGGTTGCCAGGGGCTGCGGGCACAAAGTGTCAGTTACACAAACAGGTTCTGCAGATCTACTGCAGGGCACAGTCCCGACAGCCAACCGCACAGTCCTGTAAAAGGGTAACTCGCACATGAGTGTTCATATCACGAAGTAAAAACAAAGAGCAGTCCTAATCATAAATAGGGCAGGAGGAAACTTTCCAAGTGATGAGAAAGTCTATAGCACAGATGGTGGTGATGGGGTCCCAGGGGTTTCTCTCCAAACTCACGAAGTTGGACACATTAAATGTGCTCAGTGTTTTGTCGGTCAATCAAACCTAAATAAAGAAATTAAAAAAAAAAAAGGTTTGTTTTATAGTTCACAACCATTTAAGACATCTTGCCTCGGGGTACCTGGGTGGCTCAGTTGGTCAAGCCGACTCTTGATCTCATCAGGTCGTGAGTTTAAGCCCCGCAGTAGGCTCTGCCCTGGGATGGAGCCTACTTAAAATATATCTGTATACATATTTACATATCCTTAAGATTTTCAGTGACCAGGGCAAGAAACATTGATTATGCAAGGAAGAGAGCAGTCATGGTTAAGAACATCAGCCATTCCTTCTGCTCACAATGAGGCTTCTGGACTTACGGAAGCTACGTTTAGTTGAAGAACTAGGAGAACCTGCTGTTTATGAGCGCTCCCTTGAAAGGAGGTACACAGATAGTTCCTGTCAGTTCTGGTGGAACCCTGATGTAATCCCTGACATTATCACAGGCTGCGCGCTTCATTGGGAACCAAGGGGCCAGAGGAAGGAATGCCACGTTACCCTGTGTCCTGGCCAGTGTGACTGCCCACCTTCCAGTGAGTTCTGGACCCTGGGGGGATGTGAATCTAATCTACAGTGGATGTGGAAATGTTCTAGTCCTACCAATTTGGCTCATGACAAAAACGTTATCATTACAGAGAGAAGAGCAGTTGAAACCAAACATGGGAACCCGTAAGACATTCAAAGAGTGAGGAGATACCACTGAGCACCTGCTAACTTGCTTCACCAAATCAGGGCTCAGATGGGTTCAATAAACTAGATGGAGCTCACCAAAGCCACTGGCAGTTTAGAAGTCACCGAACAGACCAAAACCCAGACAATGGGCAAAGGCACCATAACAGGGGTGAGGGGCATGAAAAAATGGGTCAAGGACTGAAGACACTCCCATAGTTAAGGGACAGGAACAAAAAGAAGAGTCAATGGCAGAAGCCAAGAAGACACTCAACTGTCTGAGAATTAGAAGAACCAAACTTCCCAATATCCGGTCATCAAATCTGTTCTATCACACTGCCTGAACCTCTAGAAAATTCATCCTGCACCACCCTCTACTCCTCCGTTCAACCCCTCACCACTGTCCATCTGTACCGTGTCAGTGACCTTCCCATCTGACCCCCACTGTACCAACATGGTGGATTACCCTTAGGACAGGACATTAACCGCAAAGTCCCAGAGACTTGTTTCCAAAACTGAAGCACTTGTGGAGGTTCAAGGGTGGGCATAAAAATGACACCTCTTTCTGGAGTGTCAATTTTAAACAGTGGAAAGCGATATTTAATCTGTTAGATCAAACATAAAACCTCAGAACAATTGCATGCTCACGTGGGTGACTCTTTGAAGTGCCCTCTGACTCCTAAGCAAACGTCTGCCGTCAGGGGTGCGATTTGGTGGATAAATTTTTAGCGCACTGGCCAAAGCACGTGAGCCTTGCGCTTGTTCAGACTAACACCAGGAGTCACAGAGAGACTGAAGATGCATAAAAGAGAGAAAAATTCCAGTAGGTATTCAAATCATATGATACTCTCACACATTGGTTTCGGACATATAGGAGAATGGGTGGCCAGGCTTGAAATCCTGGCTTCACCACTTTCTAATCATAGGACTCAGGACAAAGTACGTAACTTCATGACTCAGTCTTCTCCATTTGTAAAAGAAAAAAAAGACAGTACTCAAAGGGCTGCTGTGAAAATTACACATGAATATCAGAGAGCACTGGCTTAACACAGTGCCCGACGTGTAGTGAAGGATCTATAAATGGCAGCTATTGTCTGTAAACTCCAAGCCTATCTGATTATGTTAAAGCATTCTCAAGCTTTTATGAAGTTAAAAATGACTCAAAGAGAGAAAAATGTCTATTCTGGTAAGCCACCTAGCCATACCATTCACAGTCTTCCCCTAGGGATATTTTAGGCTCCCTATGCAAAAATTAGAGTAAATTCAATTCCCCAGCTGTAGGCCCAGGTGGAGATTAGAAACAACAAGAACAGAAGCCACGTCAAACTCACTTTAGTTATCATCGGTGAAGTAGAAGATGCTGAACTGAAGACGACTGAACAGATCTCAGGGGCTAAAGAGTCAGTACGCGCATCACTAATGAACTACTTCGGCGTGGACCATCCTGAAATGCGCACGAGAGGGAAAATACTGGAAAAGCTGGAACCCTACAGCTGAGCAGCAACAGCTGTCAATCAGTTCCCAGGAGGCGGGTACAAATGTGCACAGGTGTTTACATAATCTCTTGTCCAGGGACCAAGCGTGTTCAGCAATCACTCAAATTACGAGAAGGAATTCAGGAAGGGAGGAACAGCTTGAAACAGGTCCAGCCTGAAGCAGAAGGACCTGTTTCAAGTCCCGGCCAACATCAAGGTGAGAGTCTGTAGCTTAAGACTAAAGGCCTTTGCCTCCCTTGTTCTCCCCAGAATTCCAACAGACACTCCTGCTCGATCTGATTCACCCCTCCCGTAACCAGTTTCGGCTACTGCTATCCTTTTTTCCAAAGAAACTTGTATTTTCCGGCATCCGTTTCTCCATGTTGTAAATTTTAAGAAGAGGGGGAAACATATTGTACCAGATATACCTTTTCCTAATTTTCTTAACAGCATCAATAGGTGTGTACCATAGTTGTTGTTTTTTTTTAAATTTCAAATGGATTAGGCTACTTTCAGAATACAACAAAAGAATTTTTCTATTCACAGTTTCCTTTGGATTTACTTATTTCTAAAAACCAGTGCAATTTCACTTAGTGTTTCAAAGAAAAATGAAAGACCAATTTACTCATCCTGAACATTTATTCTGTAATCTAATGGGCCAACTCATAATGTTGACAACTGATTTAAAAAAAAAAAAAAAAAAAATCAAACATTTAACCTGCCTTCTCTTAACAACCAACTACATCTCAAATAACTGATGCGGGAAATGTCCTCTTTATAAAAATATCCTAATAAATAAGGAAGACAGAATTAAAATGTGACCACTTCACAAACCACTAATAAAATATTAAATGTAGGCAATGATTATCATTGACCAGGCACATCACAAAAAGACAATCAGTACTGCCTACCCCCGGGGCACCTGGGTGGCTCAGCCGAAGCCTCTGACTCCTGATTTTGGCTCAGGTCATGATCTCATGGTTTGTGAGTTCAAGCCCCGTATCGAGCTCCACACTAAAAATGCGGAGCCTGCTTGGGATTCTCCCTCTCCCCTTCTCTCTACCTCTCCCCTGCATGTACACGTAGTCTCTCTCTCTCAAAAATCAATAAACTTTAAAAAAAAAAACAAAAAAAAAACACGTACTGCCTGACTCCAGTTAGAAGTATACCTTACCACCTATGAAGCAATTTTGCAAAAAAAAAAAAAAAAAAAAGAAAAAAAAAAAGAAAAAAACTGAATCAAATCAAGCTCTGATTACTATTTACAGGAAATAAAAGAACATGTTAAACCATACATTAAATGAAAAGCATTCCGTCAGGTTACCACTTGTTATAATTCTTCTTAATTATGATGACATTACCAAACAAATATTTCTTGATAAATGTACGGGACATTTCTTCAACTTCTCTTTGCGATTATCTTCATCTTAAAAGATGAGGAAACTACACCAAGTATCGGCATGTGAACAGATGTATTTATTGTGATAAGACGGCAAAATTAACAGCTTCACACAGGTCTGGGGTTGCTAATCTCAGAACTATTTTCTTTCCTAGTGTTACTAAACTTTCCCTCACTTGGAAAAATACAACAAACAGCTGAGCCAAGAGGTAGCAGCAGGTCCCTCCCGGCTTCTTAGAAGATAGCTTTAGGAGAAAATAAGCAAAGGAAAAGTTGGATCTGGCTCAGAACCAACAGAACAGAACAACCTCAGGGGACACAGATCAGCACGATCTGACCCTCAACTGCCCTGGCAAGAGATACAATCAGCCAGCTGTTCTCAATGATCCTTAAACCCCGGGGGTCCTCAAGGATCTTTCAGGACTTCCGTGACGTCAAATGATTTTTATAATTAATGCTGAGAGGTTGTTTGCGATTTTCACTGTACTGACATTTGTACTGATGATCTAAAAGCACGAGTGTGTATAACTGCCGGCACCTTAGCAGGAAGTAAGGTGGGGACAGTCCTCTCCACTCAGTGAGAAAAAAAAAGTATGCCACCTTCACATAAGAAGGTGTTTGGAGCGCCTGGGTAGCTAGGTCCGTTGAGCATCTGACTTCGGCTCAGGTCACGATCTCACAGTCTGTGAGTCCAAGCCCCGCATCGGGCTCTGTGCTGACAGCTCCGAGCCTGGGCCTGCTTCGGATTCTGTGTCTCCCTCTCACTCTCTGCCCCTCCCCTGCTTGTGTTCACCCTCCCTCGCTCTCAAAAATAAAAAATAAACATTTTTTTAAAAAG
This sequence comes from Prionailurus bengalensis, assembly GCF_016509475.1. NCBI lineage: Eukaryota > Metazoa > Chordata > Mammalia > Carnivora > Felidae > Prionailurus > Prionailurus bengalensis. The sequence goes on from NC_057358.1 coordinate 26,068,002, forward strand.
AACATCCTTGATGAAACAGTGAAAATTAACAATTGCGTGAAATCTCGACCCTTGAATACGTACGGGTCTTCTTAATGTTCTGTGACGAAACAGGAAGGGTGCGTAAGAATTTATGCTACACGCTGAAGTATGATGGTTGTCTCCAGGGAAAGACGTTGTGCCAACCTTGTGATCTGCAAGCTGGGCTGGCAGTTTTTGCCCCCCACAGAATATCATCTTATAGGAAGTAACAACGGTAAGGCAAATTGAGTATTGAAAGTGGGGTATGTGACAGACCTTTTTTTTTTTTTTTTTTTAACAAATTGAACTTATCGCTTGAAGGAAAACACCCAACATTGGTGTTGACCGTGAGAAAATTCAACCTTTCAAGCAAAAATTGGGATTTTCCAAAAATTACATCTGCGCCACAAACATTGACAGTTTTCTCAGTACTTACGGATCTTTCTCCTAGGATCACGGGTGATTTTTAACAAATGTGACTTTTTTCAAATGGTTATCATAAACGGTGCCAACATTTGGGAGATTTATGTAATTCCGTGAACCAATATGTTCCAAAACACATATGAAGATTCAAAGGACAAGATATACCAATAGAATTAAATGTAACAGAATGACAAAAGTTTGATACAGGTTAAAAGATTCTAGTCTGCAACTAAATTTTTAAGAAACTGTCACTTACAGAGTTTTGACGTAGTGTCAAAGAGAATACCCAGGATTATCTAAAAAGATCATTAAAACACTCCTGTCTTCCAACTACAAGTCTGTAGGAGACTGGATTTCCTTCATATATTCCAACCGAACAACCAATCACAACAGAAAAATCCAGCTTCTACTAAGCAGACGTGAAGAGCTACAATCAAGAAGAATAAGATATCCGGGAATAAATGTCACTAAGGAGGTGAAAGACGTGTACTCAGAAAACCAGAAGACACTGAAACTAAAGATGACACAAATGGAAAGATAGTCCAAGCTCATGAACTGGAAAACTACTGTTAAAATGTCCATTCTACCCAAAGCAATCTACAGGTTCAATACAATCCCTATCAAAAGTCCAACAATATTTTTCAAAGACAAATACTCCTACAATTTGTGTGGAACCATGAAAGACCCCAAATAGCCAAAGCAATCTTGAGACACGAGATCAGGCTGGAGGTATCACAATCCCAGATTTTATACTATACTACAAAGTCACATCAATCAAAACACTGCATACTGAAACGGATACCTATAGATCAATAGAACAGAACTGAGAGCCCAGAAAGAAACCCATGTTGATATGGTCAATTAATCTACAACAAAAGGGGCAAGAATATACAATAGGGAAAACACAGTCTCTTCAATAAGTGATGCTGGGAAAACTGAACAGCTATATGCAAAAGAATGAACCTGGACCACTTTCTTACATCGTGCACAAAATTAACTCAAAATGGAATAAAGACTTAAATATAAGACCTGAAACTATAAAACTCCTAGGAGAAAACATAGGCAGTAATCTCTTAGACACTGGCCTTGGCAACATTTTTCTAGGTATGTCTCCTCAGGCAAGGGAAATAAAAGCAAAAATAAACTATTGGGACTACCCCAAAAATAAAAAGCCTCTGTGCAGTAAAGAAAACCAACGAAATGTAAAGGGGGAAGATACATGCAAAGGATAGATCTGAAAGCAGTTCATATCCAAAATATATAAAGAACTCATACAACATCAAAAAAAACTAATATGATTTAAAAATGGGCAGAGGACCCGAAGAGACATTTTTCCAAAGACAACATACAAATGGCCAATGGACACATGAAAAGCTGCTCAACATCATTAATTATCAGGGAAATGCTAATCAAAACCACAGTGAGGTATCACCTCATGCCTGTCAGAATGGCTAGCATTGAAAAGATAAGAAGTAACAAGTTTCAGTGAAGAAATGGAAAAAAAGAACACTCATGCACTGTTGAATGGGAATATAACTTGGCACAGCCCCTGTAGAAAACGGTATGGAGGTCTCCCAAAAAATTAAAAATAGAAATACCATACAGGGAGCCTGGGTGACTCGGTTAAGCGTCTGACCTCAGCTCAGGTCGTAATTTCACGGCCTGTGAGTTCGAGCGCCGCATCGGGCTCCGTGCTGACAGCTCAGAGCCTGGAGCCTGCTTCGGATTCTGTGTCTCCCTCTCTCTCTGCCCCTCCCCCACCCATGCTCTGTCTCTCTATCTTTCTCTCTGTCAAAAATAAATAAACATTAAAAAAAAAAGAGTTACAAAAATATAAAATGATGACACTCTTCTTACTTTAATGGTTATTTTTCTGAAGTGTTTTTGTTTATATATAATGGGATTATTATTTTTTAATGAGTTAATACTCCAAAATTTGTTTGAATTCCTAATAGAGTAAACATTGTTAGATATAACTCACAGAAACAAAAGATCCTTCATAATTTTTCAGAGTGTGAAGTGTAGTGAAATAACACATTTGAAAACTGCCAAGCCCAAGGACTGCAGCCTAAGTCAAGGCTCCAATGTTCAAATGAACTTTCAGATACAGCCTTATTCTTTGATTTCCCTGTTGAACAAAACACCCCAAATCAAGAGTCCAACAAGAACCCAGTGACGGATGACCACTAATCACCACAGTTACAAGTCAAGGTCACAGAAAAGAGCAGCAGGGTGACTTCTGGGGTCCTACTAATGTTTTGTCTCCTCAATCTGAATGCTAAACAAGTGCGTTTGGTTTGTGATAATTCAGTGAGCTGCACATATAGGACATATGCATATCCTAGTATATTCAATTTTCTAAGTGTAATATGCATTACACTTCCATTTTTTAAAAAAAAATTCACTCAGTTTAATGGGGCGCCTGGGTGGCTCAGTCAGTTAAGCGCCCGACTTCAGCTCAGGTCATGATCTCATGGTCCGTTGAGTTCGAGCCCCACATCGGGCTCTGTGCTGACAGCTCAGAGCCTGGAGCCTGCTTCAGATTCTGTGTCTCCCGCTCTCTCTGCCCCTCCCCTGTTCATGCTCTGTCTCTGTCTCAAAAATAAATAAACGTTAAAAAAAAAAAAAAATTAAAAAAAAAAATTCACTCAGTTTAAGATACATAACCATTTCTGCTTTGTTTTTCCAAACACATGCTGGCTTTCAACTAAGCAGAATCATTACACATAACTTACTTTGGAAAAGCCTCATAAAAATAATTGAAATATGTAACTTAAAAACCTCTATAACTTTTCAGGGTTAAGAGGTCCATATGCCAACCATGACAGTTACCTTACCAGAAAGAGAATTCTGTGTTTATTTCTCAAGTTCTCAAAACCAATGAAGCCAAGCAATTTAAAAAAAAAAAAAAAAAAAAAAGTACTTAAAAAATTAGAGCAGGGGCACCTGGCTGGCTCAGTCAGAGGAACATGCAATTCTCGATCTCAGGGTCTCAAGTTCAAGCCCCACAATGGGTGTAGAGATTACATAGATTAAAAAAAACTTTAAAATGAAATAATCAAATATAGAGCATATAACCCAAAACAAAGTAAAATCAAAACCAATAAAAATAAATAAATCTCCCAATTAAAGGTGAAACTCAAGATGAATCTCCTTAAGTTATTACAGGATCAAGACACCACCATCTCTGCTACTCTTCAATGTGTCACCACAATTCCAGACCAGTGCGATAAAAGCAAGGAAATACAAAAGATAAGGTAATAAGAACTAGAAGGAAAAAGACAGTTGGCCGTTATTTAAAGAATAAACTTCACAGAACATGGGAAAGAAATGCTAGTCATTAAGATACAATAAGATAGACTGCCCAATCAGTGCTAGTGAGGTAACCTGCCTGATAGACCACAGTCATCTCCTAAAGGAAGCCAACCTGGCCATAACCAATCCACTTTTTGCTAGTATAGCTCCTTTCCAGAGCTCCTCTCTGTTTGCTAGATGGGTTACTGCCCAGTTCATGAATCGTTGAATAAAGTAAATAAGACCTTTAAAATTAACTCCATTGTGGGGTGCCTGGGTGGCTCAGTCAGTTAAGCATCCGACTTCGGCTCAGGTCATGATCTCACAGTTTCTGAGTTCGAGCCCCGCATCAGGCTCTGTGCTGAGAACTTAGAGCCTGGAGCCTGCTTCAAATTCTATGTCTCCCTCCCTCTTTGCTCCTCCCCCGCTCATCCTCTCTCCTTCAAAAATAAATAAAAACATTAAAAAATTTACTCAGTTGAGTTTTGTTTTTTATACATGGTTTAACCATTGTTACATATCACCAGAGGAGTTTCTACAAAAAAAAAAAAAAAAAAAATACAACTGCTAGGTTTCTCCACTCTCTCTAGATTACAATTCAGTTCATACGGGGTAAATTGGGCATAGGTTTCTGAAAGCTACCTCGGTAATTCTACTGTAAAGTCAGGGATGGAAACCACCAGCTTAACTGCATTTGAAAAGAATACAGGTGGGTCTCACACTCCCACATACATACCAATGTCTATAAACAGGTTACAGTAATGAAAATGAAAATAAAACAAAAACCACTGTGGATGCAGAACAGGAAGAGACATTGTGAAAACATACCTTTGTTAACTAATAATGGAGAAATACTTCCTAAACAAACCCTAGATGGTGAAAAAACAGATCTAACTATAACAAAATTAAAGGTTCTATTCAATAAAGGATTTCAAAGAAGCAACTAGAATAAATGGTGGGGGAAAAAAAAAAAACTAAGAGAAGATATTTGCACCATTTAAAATCCAACAGATTAACACTTAGAATATACACAAAATTCCTGTGAATTAGGGGAGAAAAGCAGGAAGAGGGCTATAGAAATCTAATAGAAAAAGAGGAAATTTTTTAAAAAGGGGGGGGAGGGGCGTGCCTGGGTGGCTCAGTCAGTTAAGCCACCGATTTTGGCTCAAGTCATGATCTCACGGCTCATGGGTTCAAGCCCCCTGTAAGGCTTTGTGCTGACAGCTCAGAGTCTGGAGCATGCTTTGGAGTCTGTGTCTCCCTCTCTCTCTGCCCCTCCTCCACTAGCACTCTCTCAAAAATAAATAAACATTAAAAAATTAAAAAAGAAAGAAAAAGAGGTTAAGAATATATAAATGCCAATTCACAAAAGGGGAAAGCCACACAACTACGAAGCATATGATAGGATACTCAACTGCATCAGTAATCACAGAATTCTAAATCACAATGATAATGTATCACTTTGTGCCCAGTTGGCCCCATCCGTTGCATCAGACTGTAAAAACTTAGAAGGTCAGAAAAAACCTAGAATGTGGGAAGGACAGCTGGCAACCTTGTAAACTGGCACAGCCATTCCAGATAATAATCTGGCAGAATTTAATGAAGTCATGCACAAGCCCAAGAGAGGGTCCTAGGTGGGGAGGGGGCGGGGAGGAGAAACAGGAATAGAATAGGAGACGAAGGGGCAATACACAATGAAATGAACAGAGAGCCTTCACGTGGACCGATAACGACAGTGGGCCACCAAGGGAGCATTAATTAATGCAATTAATTAATTGCACGCCTGACCTGGCAAGGGAGTCCCAGCCACATGCGTTCCTTCATGGAACCAGTAAGTGCTAAATCCCCAACCCACCAGGTGCTGCACTTGGGCCCTGCCCTCACAGACTTTACGTTCTAGTGAAGGAAACAGTAAAAAGTCAACAGCTAACACTGTAAAAGAGGGTGACAAGTGCACGGAGGGAAGTAAAATGGGTGACTGTGACAGGAAGCATCAGGAATGAAGCACAACCTTTCAGAGGCTTGCTCCACAGGGGCGGAATCTCAGAGACCTGCAGACAGAGAATTAACCAAGCAGGCAGCCAAAGGGGGAAGAATCTCCAAGAACTGCATTTGGGGGTCATCAAACATAGTCCCCATAATACAGGGGAGACTATTTCCTTTTTTAAATTTTTTTTTAAACTTTATTTATTTTGAGAGAGAGAGAGCACAAGCAGGGGAGGAGCAGAGAGCTAGGGAGAGAGACAATCCCAAGCAGGCTCCCCAATGTCAGCGCAGATCCCGATGTGGGGCTCAAACTCACAAACTGTGAGATCATGACTTGAGCTGAAACCAAGGGTCAGACGCATACCGGCAAGACCATTTTCTAAAGAAGACTCTCGGGTACTTCCTGTAATTGAACTCTCAGGAACCTTTAAAATTCTTGTTGTATAAAACGTGCACTTCAATGATTATTGTAAGAAACCAAAATATTTTGACCAAAGAAACCTTTTTAGGAGGAAAAAAAAAAAAAAAAACAAAACACTAATGTCTCTTCTATGTCGCTTAAAAATGTTTCTGGGGGCATCTGGTGGTTCAGTCAGTTAAGCATCCAACTTCGGCTCAGATCACGATCTCAAAGTTCACGAGTTCAAGCCTGGCCTCAGGCTTTGTGTTGACAGCTCAGAGTCTGGAGCCTGCTTCAGATTGTGTCTCCCTCTTTCTGTGTTCCTCCCTAACTCACACTCTTATCTTGTGCGTGCTCTCTCTCTCTCTCTCTCTCTCTCAAAAATAAAGGTAGAATAAAATTTTTTTTTTTAAAGGAAAAAACAGAGGGAATAAAGGCCTGAAGACAAAGAAGTAGTCGGTGACAGAGCAGGGATTCAAATCCAGATCTTTCAACCTTCAAAGCCTTTTTTCTTAACCACTACGCTTATATTCCACCTGGCATCTCCTCAGTGGTTTTCAAAGTGTCAGCAGCATCACCATGACCTTGGAACTTATTAGAAAGGCACATTCTCCGGGCCCACCCCCAGACCCACTGAGTCAGAAACTGTAAGGGGTGCCTGGGTGGCTCAGTCGGTTAAGCGTCCTACTCTTGATTTTGGCTCAGGTGATGATCTCATGGTTCGTGGGATAGAGCCCCACGTCAGGCTCTGTGCTGACAGCGTGACTTGAGACTGTCTCCCTCCCTATCCCTCTCCAAGTAAATAAACATAGAAACAATAAGAATGGCGCCAGCCACCTAGGTTTTCACAAGCCCTCCAAGTGAGCTGGAGGCCCCTGAGGTTTGAGGACCACTGGTCTACAGTTTTCATGTTCAATGTATGCATGTTAAAAGGGAAACGATCACCATTTTGGAAATTTCAAAACTTAAACTTTTGATCCTATTTAAAATGACTCTAAATAAATCAAAATAATGTTCATTCATTTTCTCAAGACACAGTAACTCCTTCCCCAACCTGACAAAATGCCGAATCTGTACCCTGATTCAACTGCCTAAAAAAAGTCTACTCTGAGGAGACTTACTAGGAACTGGATTTTAAATTCCAAACATGAAAAAGAGCACAGAGATCCAAACAGAATCTTCAGAAGTTGAATCAGAAGCTATATTAGGAAGAGGACAAAAATGTTTTGAGTTATCAGCAGCAGAAGCTTGACAAATCTTGGTCCACAGCTCCATAATCCTTTTTATCTCTGGCTCCACTCCAGATTCTTACAACACCCCTCAACACACTTCCAATTGCCAAAAAAAGAAAAAAATAACAACCTTCAGGAATATTTGCATTCTCAAGATTCAAAGTGCTTTAAATAAACACACATAGGCACCATCTCCCAAACACGTTTTTATCATGAGTCAAGCTAATGGGAGGTTTTCACCATGCATACTAGAGCAAAAGTGCTCGATAATCCCACCCCCTTACTGAGCCTGCGCTTTAAGGCATCCTACCTGACCCTTCTCTTTTCAAAGCAGTACCTAGACCAGGAGCCTTCTTTCCTATCCCAACTCAAGTCCTCAGTTCAAGTAATAACAGATTACTTAAATTTGTGTGTGTGTACTTAAATGTGCCTATTTCTATTGACTTTTTATTAATTTTTTTTAACGTTTATTTTTGAGACAGAGAGAGACAGAGCATGAACGGGGGAGGGTCAGAGAGAGGGAGACACAGAATCTGAAAACAGGCTCCAGGCTCTGAGCTGTCAGCACAGAGCCCGACTCGGGGCTCGAACGCATGGACCGCGAGATCATGACCTGAGACAAAGTCGGCCGCTTAACCGACTGAGCCACCCAAGCGCCCTATTGACTCCTTTTTTTAAGGGAGTGGAAGACAGTATCAGAAGTATATACAGATTCAAGCACCTACCATAATGTGAGAACCGACTATATGCCTAATAACTCTTGTAAGCTATTCACGTGTGTACTCAATTTTATGAAGTTCAGGATTCCACTTATTTTAAACATTAAAAACATAAATTTAGAGACTAAAGAGTTAACTAGCCCAAGTCTGTACCATGGGATAGCTATAAACCTGACTTAAGACACATATTGACTTGATTCAAGTCAAAGATGCAGAGAGCTCTGGAAAGCCCACACTCAGGCAGTTTGTAATCTGCCAGCTTTCCACACCCACGCTCACCCAAGGGCTGGCAGCACTGGAGGAGCTAGCATCCTAGAAGGAATGATACCTATTTATCTTCCCCCTCCCAAAGCACCATCAAATCCCCTGAGAATCCCAGCTGGTTCCAAGAAACAAACTATCAAAGCCCTTCTCACCACACAGAGTTCATTGGAACTGAAACACACACGCACCAACCACCTACAGACCTTCCTGTTTAAGTTCTTATCCTGCCTTTTAAAAGTCCAATGCTTTCTGCAAAACATCTCCTAAAATGCAATCGTCCCAAACAGTCCTTCTCCAGTAACAATGCCATTTCTATATCTAAAACTGGCGCCCTTTATGAAAGCAATAGGTAGGTTTTCTCAGCCCCCTACTGTAACTAACAATCAGTAACAGCAATTAGTAACAAACAAGCCTGTTAGCTTCTACAATCAGAGGGAGAATACTCCCTTCTTTATAAGTGGAGTAAGCTGATAATAATGATCTCCTAAAAGAACAGATTATGGGAGCCTTCAAGAAAGAAAAACCAAAAGTGTTTTATGTGCCTGGGGGAAAAAAATTTATAACTTAAGAATTTGCTCATACTCAAGACTTGAATATCCTTGTTATACGTGCCCACTTTAATTCTACCACTACTTTTGAGGAAACGGTAATCAAAGAACAAAACATAAAACTATGCTCAAATAGCTCCTAGTTCACATTAAGAGTTAAAACACAGCCATTTAAAAAAAAAAAGTGCAAATCAAATGTAGGACCAAAAATCCACACTCTGGTGGTTTTTTGGTTCCTGGTTCCTGATCACAGGGAGAATCAGAGAGGTTTTTAGAAGTTATTTCTAAAATTACTAACAGTGTCCTTCACTTTAAGCTGCTGCTTCCTTCCAAATAATCTCACTTAATAAAACTGACTTAAGTCACTCATTGCAATTATCTCTGAACTGCCATTACAACAGGAACAGTTACAGTACATTTGCATCTTTGTCAGTGAAATGTTTATAAGGAAAAAAAAAAATCTGAACGCTCTATGAAGCAGCACCCAGTGCACCACCTAGTGGGAGTTGTGTAACATTGTAATTAATTATTCTTTTTTTTTTTTTTAAAGGAAGAAACCCTAGATAAGAATACAACAAATACTATATATACAAACAGCCTAAATCTCTTTGGTTCCCACTTGGCAAGAGGGTTGTGTTCATAAGAAAAGAGGACTCATTTTCTGTACAAACTAACAGGCTGATAAAGGTTTCTTGGTGGCAATTTTTGCTTGGGTGTCGAAAATTTTGACAGGAGACTAAAAATTAAGACATTACTGCAAAAACAAACAATCAGAGTTAGGCTGATGGGGCTTGTGTAAGGGATGCCTCATACCCTATAAGGAAAACTTATGTCAAAATGTACATGTTACATGCAACAGATACATCTCCCATGTAAAGGGACAACTTCATGGTTAGAACAGTTCCATTAATTCATAAGACATTTCCATGTTCCTGATGACTACTAAATTTAACATAACTGAGCAATTCTCCAAAGTTCCCCAGGCCTTGACATCATTCAAAAGGTTCCTCCCAACTATCTATCTAAGCCTGCTCTCCATTAACCCCCAAACTCCCTTGTGTTATTCTAATTAAGGAAGGATTTTTACATTTTCAATTTTTCCACTAAATTTATAGTAAACCTTCTGCAAAAAGAAGTCATAAGTCATGACCAAAATGCATCATGCTTCATTTTCCTCTGCCTTCTGCATGTGAATTGTTTTGGTTCAATTCAAAAAACAGTATTGGAGTCCACTGCTAAGCTACGGATGCAAACGTAAATAAGATATGGTTCTCTAATTTGGAAAACCTCCCAAAATTTAAAATAGAGGTTCTTCACATAGCACCACAAGGAGTTTGTTTTGTTTAGCCTGTATGAGAAAGTGCCTTTCTGGTGTGCTTTAAACTATCTTAGCAACCTCGAGGAGAAAGAAAAAACAAAACAAAAAAACCCAAGAGACAATATTCCTTTACTTGGAAATAACCACCTCCATCTGTGACTCTTGTATCACATGATCAGTATGCAGACGGTGGGAACCTTAGTAGATCCTGGATTAAATCCATTACAGGTGTAAAATAAAGTAGGAGCCAGGTGACCTGGAACAGAATTCTCTTCATCTCTGGGGCTTTCATTTAGGTACTTGTAAAATGGGCATGATATGCATTACCAGCCTCTGAATAGAAGGATTACAGAACTGATAGAGTCTATGAGAGTCTCATTAAAAGACCTAAATGGAAATACAGGTTATCCCCCATTTTTCACAAGTTCATGTACCACTACTTTGCTTTTATGAAAGACCTACTTAGCTAACCGAAAGAAATCCAACAGAGGATTCTCCCTTTTTTTAAATGGAAAAGCGAAAATAACGTTCAGTGTTTGTTTTGCACTGGCTGGTATAGAGGCAGGATGCACCCCAAGCATCAGAAGTGGCTCTGCCCAGCTCCTTCCCTGGGAACTACACTCAGCATCCAGCATCACGCTGCCGCAGCCTTGACCTGTGTCGAGCATCTGTGCTGTATCTTGACGTATTCTAATGCATCCACTAGCAAAACGTGTCCTAAGGTATCAGAAAAGCCCAAGAGGTTTTTTTTTGGGGGGGGGGGGGCGTGCATCTGGAACACTAAAAATGTTTGCCATATAAATAGTAAGTGCTGCTTTGCTTTGCAGCACTTCAGCTTAGAAAAGGTTTCACGGGAACGCTGTTTTCAGAGAGCGGGGAAAACCTGTACTGGTTTGTAGAACTGGAGTGCACCTGGAGGGGGAGAACACTGCTCCAAGAGTTCTCACTGTGGCATTACCACCGACACCCGGTGACCTTCACCATTTCACTTGTTAATAGTGAATGGAAAAAGGTTATTAAGCAAGTCCAAGGTAATAACAATTCAAAATGCAATTCATATAATGAATAGCTCGGCTTCTATGCAAAATATTACTGCATGAGTACCAAGCAGGTGCATCCCTAAAAGCTAAACCCAGAGATGGTTTTCAGAGAAGCTTTTGTGTTTGAATGCCAATGTTTAAAAAAATTACAAGAAAAAAGAATCCCAGTTTGACAAAGTGACAGAAACAAGGTTCCACCCCCTCAAGCCTTTCAAACCTGCGCAGGCATTCCTCGTGAACATTCCTCCCCCTCACTCCCATCGCACCGTTCCCCACTTCAGCCCAGACAAAGGTGAGTCACACTGCTGGGTCTACTTGTCACTTCAGGAAAGTCCCCAAACAAGTTCACGTTAAAGACTTCTAATTTAAAAAATAATAAGTAAACAGTGTTCATGTGTAAGTGGCACTGCAATGCGCCTGTCTTAGGAAATATGTAATTAACAATACCCAAGACACTTTTCTCGCTTAAAAAAAAAAAAGCCACTCAGCTAATCGCTACTTATCAGTAGATCCTTTTTCCTCGCGAGCCTGACTCTGACTCAACTCCGCAGCTTTTCTCCACCTGCGCGTCCTCGCGCCCTCCGTTGGGCCCAGCCGCCTCAGGCGAGTCCCCAAGGGGTCCCACCCGCCGCTGCCCCCTCTCCCCTTCCCGGTCGCCCGCCCGACCCCGCCCCCACCTCCCCGCAAGGTGTCGCCGCCGCCGCGGGCTCCCGGGAGGAGGCGCTTCGAGGCTGGCGGGAGGCTCCGGGTGACGCGGCCCGGCTTGGCCCGGCCGCCGCCCGCGGGAACAGCAAGGGGAGCAGACCCCACAGCCTGTGCCGCACCGGTGCTCGGATAGGCGCCGCAGCCCCGGCGCCCCATTACCTGCTCCGGGCAGCCGCGGCCGGCGGGAGGCGCGATCGCTCTGGCCCCTGCAGCCCCGGGTCGGGAGACGAGGAGGCAGCGACCGCAGCCGCCGCAAAGGACAATCAGGAGCCAGCGGGCTCGGCACCGCCTCGGCGGGCGCAGAACGCACGAGCCCAGCGGGAGCCCGGCCCCCACCTTCAGCCCGGCGAGTAACCGACTTGGCCCCCTCCCTCGGAAGGGCGGGGCCACGGCTGGAGGGGCGGGCTGGGGCGGGACCGTAACGCCCGCGGGGCCGGAGCTCCTCAGACGCTTCGTAAGACGCGCCTGCTTATAGGCTGCGACGGAGGTAGGCGTCTCGGACTTGAAGACGGCCTCGACAGCAGAGCTCCCTCATTGGTCGGTAAGGGAAAACAAAGCAGAGGTCTGATTGGTGAGAGCTCTGTAGCTCCTCTCCCTCTCCCCTCAATCATCGGAAGCTCCGCCCCTACCCGCTCGGTTCCCAGGTGGCTGCCGAATGCGTTGTCTTACAGACCTGCAACGTCTCCGAAGCGAAGGAACCCGGATACCCAGGTTTCTTTGCCAGGTGCGAGAGATTCTTTGATTCCCGAATGAACTTGATGAGTAACAGCTAACCTTTAACGTGAATTTAGCTAGGATTTAGAGAGTTTTTCCCTGGGTATTTTTTAAGTACTTCATAAGATTCAAAGGGAAATTGTCCTAAGAGAAGGAAAGGCAAAAAAATGTTTTCGCTCCTGGCAAAATTATGCGTCACTTTTTTTTTTCGTTTTACCTGTGTATGAGGCATATATTACTTTTATAATTAGAAATAATTTTTAACTAGAAAGTAAAGTGCAAAGAATGGTAAAGCAAACCTTCGGGATATCCAAGAGACTAATTCTTTCACGGTAGAAAAAAAATAGTAATACAGGCAACATATGATGGTCATCAAAACAATATGAACTGGTATCAGCCCCTTCTAAGAACTTTACAAGTATCACTATTACTGAGGCTCACCCATGCTCTTTCCTGAGTAAATAAACGCTACTTACACATAATGTAGAATGCATCACACTCTCAAAAGATTTATAGGAAAACTCCCTGACAGGAAGAATTTAGAATCCAAAGGACAAAATAAATAAAGCACTAACAAAAACAAAAAAACAAAAAACAAAGAAAGGAAGTATACAGAAAGAAATTCGGAAGATATAAATTGGAAAACTCAGCCACTACAGGGAATTAAAGAAAGGGATGTGACAGAACTTCAAGATGTGACTTTAACTTTGAAAATTGAAAGTCGAGGGAGGAGGAGAGAGAGAATGATCAGTGACCTAGAGTTAAGGTAATCTGAGCTCTCAGACCAGAGTAGGCTGGCCCTGTGTTATGGTAGCCAGTTTAGAAGGGAATGAAGCATAACTCACCTGGGGACCATACTCCCTTAACTCTCTGGCTGCTTCCCTATTCTATTTGTTCTTCTTGTCATTTCCCATGAGGTTCAGAAATAGGCTGTTTGAAATAAACCCTTTCCCCAACAACTCCATGAATTATACAGTAGTGAAAAAAAATGGAAGCTGGCAAAATTCAAAACTAAGGAAGGAAAGGAATGTTAAGGTAAACATGAACTTGAAAAGAAGGACAAGAAACTCAATACAAGGAATAGGGCACATCCCCTTTTTTTCTCTTTTTTCCTGAGAATATGATAAAACTCTTTGGAGGGCAGTAACCTCATTACCTAACAATTTTTTATATCACCTTTGCAGTAAATGGAATCCTAAACAATAGTCTGAAAATAGATGTCCCAGTATACTCTAAGCAAGTAACTTACTGTTGAGATCTAATTATGTGTAAATATGTAAGAAAAAAAAAAAAGAACTTAGCACTCACTGCCTACTATGACCAAATTGGCAAGAAAACTCTCCAAAAGTTTTCCCACAATAATGCCTGGCATTCCATTACTAACATTCTTTCTTTGGGATTAAGTAATTTATATCAAAAATTATTCTTTTATGGGGCACCTGGGTGGTTCAGTCTGTTGAGCCTCTGACTTCAGCTCAGGTCATGATCTCACGGTTCGTGAGTTCGAGCCCCACATCCGGCTTGCTGCTAGCCAGTCAGCACAGAGCCCACTTTGGACCTTTTGTCCCCTTCTCTCTCTGCCTCTTCCCCGCTTATGCGCTCTGTCTCTCGCTCTCTCTCAAAAAAAAAAAAGTTAAAAAATATTTTATTCCTTTAGTCAACAAACATGTAATAATACTAATCATCAAATTCTAGTTCCTTCAGTGAACTGGTCACTCTACTAAGCATTGCCTTGAACAAGGCAGAGTAGGAGCTATTTATCAGTAAAAGAAAGACAATGAACAAGTCAACAGATAAACTTACAGAAAGGGATAAAGGCAAAGAAGAAAACAGGTACCCAAGGGATGGAGGTGCTTCTTGAATTTGGGAAGGGAGAGAGAAATACTCTAAGATCCGAGCTGCCACTGAAATCAGAAAACACCAACCAGCTCTACAGAACCCGAGGGCAATGGCATTCCTAGCAGAGGAAACAGCAAGAGCCAAGGTCCTGAAGGAGGAAGAAGAGTAATGTTGTAGGAAGAGAGAGAAGACCAGTGTGGTTAGACTGGCACAGGGAGGGAGTGATCCCAGACAGGTCAGAGAGGGAGGCAGGGCCTTGTAGGCAGTGGTAGGAAGTTTGTATTTTATCATAGATTCCTGATAACGTAACAGGATGTTGGGATAAAATCATGATTTTCTTTTCCCTTTTCAGAGTCACCAAAGAAGTGGACATTCATTCACCAGGCCAGCCTATCAGGCATAGATCTAGTAAGAACCTACTATTTTGCAGGGATAGGCTAGCTGTGGGGGTATAATATTGAGTATGATACCAACCCAGGTGGATCTACAGACAAATTGTTACTGCACAAGTGGTTAGGAAATCAAGGGTGCTATGGGAACAGAATCCAGAAAGGGCGAAGGAGATCATCCTGAAAGAAATGAGGAATCACTGAATCAGTAGGGCATCATCCCAGTGAAAGGCTACAGGTTCTAGATCCAGGGAGCCACAACAAAGGAACATTGGGTCACAGTCCAGAAGAAGGAAATCTAAGGCAAAGCCTTAGAAAGCATTGCATAAAAAATCAACTTTCCCCACATCGCAAGTTTGCCTAGCATGGATGAGCCCAGAATGTGGAAACAAAAATCCAATTAGAAGCAGCATTCTGAAAGCATAAGAACTGAGCAAAGCATGAGAAGAAACAGACTGTTGTTTCACATTATCTCCTTTGTTTCTTCAACACAAGTCATTAAAAATTGCACACACACCCTTATAACTATGACATTCCTTTTAGGATAGTAATGAGTTAACAGTATTAATCCTATTTGGCCAGAATTAGGACAGAGCTGAAGCCCTCGGCGTGAGAGATCTGTTCTACCAGTTCCGGCCTTTCGCGTGCTTCTGACCATGGCTTTCTCTTTACTGGTTGAACTCACACCATTACCAGATATCTGTAAGAAAAGAGAGCCCCCCCCCCCCGACCCTGCACTGTGGAGGGCTAATCAGTGGAAATGCTGAGAATGTCAAAATATCTTGGTGCATCCAGCTGGTAGTGGCAGGTGAATCAAAAGATGCAGCAACTAAATAAGTTAAAAAGTAAATAAAAAATGTAACCACTGAAATGTATGGCACAATGCTTCAAAGCCACTGAAAAGTAATCTCTGTGCCCCAATAATAGAGTTCAAAGATTAATGCTTAAGACAGAGGGGTAACATAGACTCCAAGGGCAAAGATAAGTCAGTCTTGACTTGAAAGACAAGAGGAACTTGGCTGTAGTTTTCTCTGTCTTCAAACCAGCCTCTTTCTACTCTCCCATTCTCTAGAAAACAGCTTTCGGGGCTCCAAAGTAGTCAAAGTAAAGCTACCTTAGTGCTCTCCAACCCCCAACCTAATCAACTACCTTGACACAATCCCAAATTCTATGGAGAGAAAATACGAGTGGCTGTGCCTGGTCCGTCTCCACTCTGCCCCACCACCTGTGATCATGGAGGTGTGGGGAGAGTGGGGACCACCAACACGGCTGCCAGGGCCCATCTCTGTTGACAGCCAGTGATTTCCCAGAGAACGGGCACTAGACAGATTGCCAGATAGGCATGCATCCCACCCCCGCCACCCAACGTTTTGTGGAGTCAGTCAGTGGGGCTCCATTATCTATTCAGTGAAAGTCTTTGCCTGTCCTTTCACACTAAGACGGAGGCCCAGAGGCCAAGACCAAAGTCTTCGATGGTGACTGCCCGCTTTCTTGAAATCTGTTTATTTCAGTTGGCTTCCAGACACGAAGTACCCCTGTCTCCTCCACTTTTGAGCTGCTATTCCCATTTAAGTCTTCTACTGATTCCGAATTTCCCTGTGTCAAGTATACCTCTTGACACTGATTTACCTAAAGAGCAAAAGCACCTGCCAGGTTGGTGAATATCCGTGAACACTGCTCTCGGCTCAGCTGAAACCAGCACGTAGAACAGTCAGGACCAATGAAACGATACAAGCAGAAGGTGGACCTTCACCTGCCCATGTTCCTTCGACACTTACATGAACATGTGGGCAGTCCCATAACTTCTCTGATAGCTTTTAGATAATAAAAATCCTTTGATCAGTTTAAGCCATAAAATATAGTTTTCACTGAGAAATTTTCATACGAATGCCAATACACTTTGATCAACACTTCAAGCTTCATTCAGATAGGCCTTCCCTCCACTCCCTCAGCCAGGGTCCCAGGCAGGCTGGGTCCTCCCAGGAAGGGGAGAAGGAACCGCCTCCAAATTCACAAGGTAAGGACAGGAGAGTACTCCAAAGATCCGGCATCCGTGCTCAGCTCTTCCTGCTGCGGGGAGACGGCGAGACGTTGCTCTGGGCCTGGCCAAGGACTACACGGAGCACTTCCCCTCTCAGGTGCTTTCTAACAATCTTAGAGACCTGAACTTGAAACATCTGACTGTCTCTCCTGTCCTGGTCAATGCAGTTTTCTCTGGCTGCCGATTCCCACGCCCAGGAGGACCCTTAGTTTCTGGTTCCCAGAAGGCTACTTTCTACAAATTCTCCCCTTGATCACCTCTCCAGTTGTTGCTCTTGGGCAAGATTTACACATCTCCAGGGGCGCCTGGGTGGCTCAGTCCGTTGAGCGGCTGACTGCAGCTCAGATCATGATCTCGGTTTGTGAGTTCAAGCCCCGCGTCGGGCTCTGTGCTGACAGCTCAGAGCCTGGAGCCTGCTTCGGATTCTGTGTCTCCCTCTCTCTCTGCCCCTCCCCTGCTCACGGTCTGTCTCTCTCTTTCTCTCAATAATAAATAAATGTTAAAAATAAAAATAAAAATAAATAAAAAAGATTTACACATCTCCAGCACAGCTCTCTCTCACAAAACGGCTCTCCTCGGGTCCTCGAGAAACCTTCACACATACTTTACTCCCACCGACCCAGATGCCAGAGCTTGGTGGATTCTCAGAGCACACGGGTCTTGAGTACTCCCTCTCCTTCCCTGCTGTCTCTCTGAACTGACGCCTCAAGCGAACACCTTGAGTCTCTCCATTTTAGATATCTTAGGAAAAAGCCAGAGACTCCAAGAACCAGAGAACACAAACCCACTTTGATCCTCCTGACACCCCTCCTCAGGGAGATTAAGGAGGAAGACCTTGGACCAGAGGTTAGGTGGGACTCAGCATTGCTTTCTCGGAAGAAAACTTCCTCACAGATCCTACCCAAACCCCACTTCCGCTGCCTTTGTACGATCCTGTTTTGAGTGAGGGATTTTTAAGAGTCAACGAAGAGCTGAGATACTTCCTTTGAGATTTGCTTCCTGCTCTGGCAAGTTTAGAAGTTTACATCTATTGTCTCTTGGTGCCTCAGTAAAAAATGTACTTTTGCACCTTGTCACACCCGTGTGAACCTGCAAAAGCTGCTTTTGTTAATTAACACCAAGGACATAGGGCTAAGAAAACTCGTTCTCTAAAATCACAGACTGTGGGAAACTGAGTTGAGTATCAGTGAGAACGGAACCCTTGCTCTTGCCTGAATGATGGGAGCCTGTGGGTCACTTTGACACAAAGCAGCAGTCTTGATTTTCAGCCGAGGTGCAGACCGTCCGGTAAAGGATTTGGACACACAGCATTGTGCATTAATCCAAGGAAATAGGGCTCCAAGTATGCCGTTCAGCCCAGACCTGATGTTGCTAAGAATATTATTAAATGTTTATAAAATATTACTCACAGCTTTGCTCTGCTTTGAAACCATCGTAACACTCTTTCGTCTAAATCTTACCCAACTCCACCTTTCCCACGCACCTTGCAATAACCTTGCCTCCTCCTTTTTTGGTGAGGCCCTCCCTGGGTCCCTTGGCACACTCTGTCCCGTTACGAGTTCATTAACCTAAGTAAGTTAGACTTCGGTTTGTCTCTGGTGGTGTGGGACTGTTGGACTTCCTCATTAATGATCAATTCTTCCCAGATCAAGTTACTAGCTCGCATTTTCCCAGGTTCTGTCTTCATATCTGCATCTCCCTTTACTGCACCAAGTCACACAACCCCACTGCCACCAGCGTACCATCCCCAGAGTCCTCCCGAATCCTGCAGCCACAATCGTAGAACACTCAAAAAACCATGAACGTGTGCGCACGTGGGAACAATAACCTCTATAGACTAGCAAAAAGAGAACGTATTAAAGGATATCAAAATTACCTGAGGAGCTTTTTCAAATTACACGAGCCCTGAGAAATTGATACAATCCCTCCTACTGTTCCCTCCCCGGATATACATAATTGACTAACTCGTTACAGCGGGGATCCTGTTAACGAGGGAAGAGTACCTTCCGGTGTGTTCATGGGAGGAGGTTAAGAAACTCTCCTTCATCCCTCACTAATCTGAAAGGCCCTCGATCAAAATTCTAAGTCCAGAAGTTCGAGGGAATATTTTTTCTCTTCGCTAAAAACACTGGCTTGTTATTGCTTAGAAATGAAAGAAGCTGTCCCCATGATGAAAGGGGCTTTGTCTGACTCATTCACCATGGTATCTCCGGTGGCATCACCCAGGTCCGGCACATAGCCAGTGCCCAGTGGACATTTGCTGCAGTAATAAATTTGGAACTAATTTCAAAATGGCAGAGTTTTGATCCACCAGTTGTACCAAGGCAAGCAGCACCCGTCTAAACTGTTAGCACGGGCAGGGCGCTATTTCTAGTCATATTTACGTGGTAACGCTTCAAGATGGGTTCCTGATGACATCAGCAGTTGGCCGCCCCCTCAAGTGTGTAAACTGAGAGCCATTCAATAACTCTGAGGGGTAGGGAGGGGTGACAACAGGGTATTTCGGGCATCTGAACGCTGATTACCAGTGATTCCATGAAAACCTTTACACGAACCTGTATGCGGGCCTCAGCATAGTATATTACCATACGTGTTAGAGTAAAACAAGACCTCTGGAACGATGGAACTCTGATAATAGCTTGTCAGTAGGCTGATGCTGACTCACGCTGGTGTGCTTAACTTAGGAGCCTCAGCCTGTGATTTATTCTCCAGTCGTTCAAATCAGATGTGCCCTGTAATGTATTTGATGCTATAGACGTAGGTATACATAAAAATAAAAGATGTAGATATATACAGATGATATAGATATTGGCATAGGTATCAAAGGTATAGGTATAGATACAGATAGATATAGATAGACATAAATCACTTAAAGTTTCTCATACTAACCAAAACACCCCTCCCTTGCTCCCATCTGCCCATGTCTGTAAAGCTGTAAATTTGAAGGAGTTGGAGTAGTTTTAGAACATCCTTCATACCCATGACATTTGAAGTTAGGATAAGAAAACCATTTTTTCTTAAATTGCATTTAGCATTTTAAAAAAAAAGATCAAAGACCTTTCGGCCACGAGTATAAAGTGAGAGCAATTATAACTACCAAAAAAAACCATCTTGTCACTATTTAGCCACCTTCCCAAAGAACAAAGAACATCTTTGCTTTGTAATACGCACGATCAGAGTAGGCATTTTGCATTCACAAGGGCATTGATACAAAAGTTGAGGAAAAAAACACTCTTATACTGACATGAGTTAGTCAGAACTTATATTTAATTAATCTCAGTCATCTTTGTACTTACCTTGTTGAGCTCACCAGGGAACGTCACAAGCATAATTGCTCTCGTGCTATTAGGTTCCCCAGAAACTACACCATCATTCATTAATTAGTGCTGACCTGGAAAGCAGAAGCTTCCTCCTCTCCCCGCTTAAAAACTGAGTAACTCTTCATTGTGCAAAGAAGATTAAGAAGCATGTAAAGAGAAGCACTAGCAAGATAGAAAGCCATAAGGTGCACCTGGCCAGCTCCGTCAGTAGAGCAGTGACTCTTGATCCTGGGATGGTGGGTTCGAGCCTACATTGGGTGTAGAGAGTTCTCAAAAAAAATATAAGAGGCACCTGGGTGGCTCAGTCGATTGAGTGTCTCACTTCAGCCCAGGGTGTGATCTCACTGTTTGTGAGTTCGGTTGGGCTTGCTATTGTCAGCACAGAGCCTTCCAGATCCTCTGTTCCCCTCTCTCTCTGCCCCCAGAAAATAGAGCATTTTTCCTTGATTGCCTTTATTGAAATATGTCTTCACAGGGTGCCTGGGTGGCTCAGTTAAGTGGCTGACTACGGTTCAGGTCATGATCTCACAGTTCTGTGCTGACAGCTGGGAGCCTGGAGCCTGCTTCAGATTCTGTCTCCTTCTCTCTCTGCCCCTCCCCTGCTTGTGCTCTATCTTTCTTTCTCTCTGTCTCTGTCTCTCTCTTTCTCAAAAATAAATAAAAAACATTAAAAAAAAATTTTTTAAAGGGCACCTGGGTGGCTCAGTGGGTTAAGCGACCAACTTCAACTCAGGTTGTGATCTCGCAGTTCAAGCGAGGGGGGTTCAAGAGTGGGGGGGTTCAAGCCCCACATTGGGCTCTGTGCTCCCCACTCGCGCTCTGTCTCTCAAAAATAAATAAACATTAAACTTTTTTTTTAATGTTTAAGGAGAAATTAGTAGTTTCTAGAAGATTACAGAATTCCAATTTGTGCATTTGCAAGCCCCGGCTCAACTCTAGTATAACATGGATTTTTAAAAAAAATTGTAATGTTTATTTATTTTTGAGAGAGAGAGAAACAGAGACAGAGTACGAGCAGGGGAAAGGCAGAGAGAGGGAGACGCAGAATCCAAAGCAGGCTCCAGGCTCTGAGCTGTCAGCACAAAGCCCAACGCAGAGCTAGAACCCATAGACCATGAGATCATGACCTGAGCTCAAGTTGGCCACTTAACCAACTGAGCCACCCAGGCACCCTAATGTAATATGGATTATAGAAACAAATGAACATGGAATCTAGAAAGAAACACACGAAAATAAGGCAAATAGTGCATGAATGGGATTAATGGCACCAATTTATTGCAGGTTTTTTTTTAGTTTTTAATGTTTATTTATTTTTGAGAGAGAGACAGAGAGGGGGAGGGGCAGAGAGAGAGAGGGAGACACAGAATCCGAAGCAGGCTCCAGTCTCTGAGCTGTCAACACAGAGTCCGACTCAGGGCTCGAACCCACAAGTTGTGAGGTCATGACCTGAGCTGTAGTTGACTACTTAACTGACTGAGCCACTCAGGAGCCCCTATTGCAGTAGGTTTAATCAAAGATGTGGTGTTAAAGGAGTTCCTTCCAGTTTCCACATATTTCATTGAGGGCAGTGAATTTAGAACAAAGTCCAGATGATTCTGAGAAAGCAAACAAACTGTTGAAGAATCTCCAAAGGAGACAATTATAGAATAATATTAGAGCCCTGAGTGTCAATCCCAATTTAGACACTAAAGCTAAAGGTGTGACCTTGGCCATCTCATCTACCTTTCTAAGGCTATTTCCTTACCACTAATATGTGTAGTTGTTAATCCACCCAAGAAGTCGCAAACTACCGTTATGTCGGGTAGTTGTAAAAATTTGGATGAGTTGCCAACTGTTCAAAATCAGGAGACACCAGTTTCTATTTTTTACAAAAGGAAGCTATGGCAAGGCTGGCCCACACTCCCACAGAGTAACAATTGCCAAGAACAGACAGTGCCCCCTTCAGAGCTGCCGTGTGGTTTCCAATCTGCCATGGACCACATCCCACCTGCTTCACTCTTACTTTCTGCTACCTGCTGACCTCTGTAGTTATCTGAGTTTGCATCTCTCAAAATGGATAATTTTTAAGGGCTCGTTGTTGTTGTCATTGAAAGCTATTGGCACGGTTTCAAGATAATATAAATTTAAAATATTTATGATATAGGGAGAAAAGACAGATCTCCCATACAGAAGAATTCCAAATGATGTATGCAGATGCCCCACCCTCAAGGAGGAGGCATTTGCCTCACATTCTTTAAGTGTGGACGGTGCATAGTGACTTCCATCCAAGGAGTTCAGTAAGGGAAGGAAGGAAGAGTTTCTCTGCAACTGAGAAACCTGATGATGCTACCCTTTCTGGGTGATGAAGGCCAACATCAACAGTGATGATAATTCATGTTGACATTATGTACAGTCTTCCTCCCAAGTCCCTTACCCTAGTCTAATCATGAGAGAAACATCAGACAAATCCAATAGAGGGACGTTCTACAAAATACTTGACCGGTACCCCTCAGACCTGTCGAGGTCATCAAAAACAAGACAAGTCTGAGACTATCACAACCAAGAGGCAGCTAAGGAGACATAACAAGTAAATGTAGGGGTGCCTGGGTGGCTCAGTCAGTTAAACAACTGTGGCTCAGTTCATGATCTCACGGTTCGTGGGTTCAAGCCACGCGTCAGGCTCTGTGCTGACAGCTCGGAGCCTAGAGCCTGCCTCAGATTCTGTGCCTCCCTCCCTCTCTGTTCCTCCCCTGCTCTGTCTCTCTGTGTCTCTCAAAAATAAATAAACGTTAAAAAAAATTTTTTTTAACAAGTAAATGTAATATGGTAGCCTAGATGGAATCCTGGCCCAGAAAAAGGACATCATGTAAAAACTAAGGAAATGTATAGATACTGCTTCATTAATTGTAACAAATGTACCATAGTAACGTAAGATGTTCCTGATAGAGGAAACTACGTACAGGGTATATAGGAACTCTCTGTACTGTCTTCATAATTTTTCTATCAATCTAGAAGTGTTCTTAAAAAAAATTCACCTTAAAAATATTTTATATATGTATGTGCATGTGTAAATACATGTATAGAAGGACACCGAATTAGCTCGAGGGATTGGTGGAAGACTTGGACCCCCAAGGCTGAGCAGAAAAGGTCAGGTTTGCTGTAGTGTATTTTATCCACAGCACTACCTTTAGTACGACTCAGCTCTGTCATGCCTCAGGCACTGCATTTCTCAGTTCCACATTTCACCTCCCTCAAAGAAAGTCCACTGCTTTGGCCTGGGTAGGAATCAAAGTCTGGATCTAGTCATTCTACCCAGGGTTTGGTTCCATGTAAGAATCATGGCCACCGTACCCATGCCTGTGTATAAGTGACCATTCTCATAAAAGGAGGAAGATCTGGGAGCCAGACAGACCCCTCTCAGCTCGGCAATTCTGTGGAAGATGGTGAAAGAGAAGAAGTTTCGCCAGGGACACCTGGGTGGCTCGGTTGGTTAAAGCATCCGACTTCGGCTCAGGTCATGATCTCACGGTTCGTGAGCCTGCTTCAGATCCTCTATGCCGCTCTCTCTCATCCACTGCCCTGCTCATGTTCACTCTCTCTCTCAAAAATAAATAAATATAAAGAAGTTTTTTTGAAAAACTTTAAAAGAAAAAAAAAGAAGCTTAGCTGATGAAGTCAACATCCTAAAACATAAGGCCCCATAGTCTACAACAAGGGCACAGCATCATGGCCGTTTACATTTGCCATTTCTATATACTAAGAACGCTTCGATGGCATTTGCAAAATTTTATGAAATGAAGATTTCTAACAACTATTTTTTCTGCAAAAATTGATTCAGTTCCAAATACTCAAGTTAACTCTCCAGACGTCTAAGCACAATTCCTTTTACTTTTTAAAAATTGTATTACAGGAAAGTCGAAGAGTACGCACAGTAATGGAAACCACGGACGTTGATACACCGATAGAGTGGAAGGGAGACTAGTCCAACGCAGACCAGCTAAGCGATCCACGGAATAGTTAGTGATGGAAGGGTCGCTGCCCTTACACCAGTTCAGGTTGTTGGCGCCGTGGCACAAATTCGGAAGACACCCTTCCTCGGGACACTTCATTTCCATTTGTTGGAAAACTATCACAATGTGCTGCTTTTGTTAGAACAAGACAGTTCACTGACACCTGCCAGGAATTTGTGAAAATTCAAATGCGTGATACCTACGATGTGACCTCAGGCGCCTGTGTACTGTACAAGCTGCACAGTCACACGCTGTCACTCTGGGTGCCATTGTCTCTTACGAGCAAGTTTCACGTTTTTAGAGCCTTGATGGGGCGCCTGGGTGGCTCAGTCGGTTAAGCGGCCGACTTTGGCTCAGGTCATGATCTCGCGGTCTGTGAGTTCGAGCCCCCCCCCTCCCCCCCGGTCGGGCTCAGTGCTGCCAGCTCAGAGTCTGGAGCCTGTTTCAGATTCTGTGTCTCCCGCTCTCTCTGCCCCTCCCCCGTTCATGCTCTGTCTCTCTCTGTCTCAAAAATAAATAAACGTTAAAAAAAAAATTTAAAAAAAAAAAAAAGAAAGGCCATAGGCCTGTTCTTGTGAGTGTCTCAGACATACAGTCCTACATTTCTGTGTGCAGAAAGACAGTGGTTTTCACCTGCCTTGCTTAAGTGAAGTCAAATCCAAATATCATGCACCACCTGCAGACAGTGTGTGTTTCCTCTTCACAAATTATATTATCGCGAGAAGCAGTGTGTGACTTCTGTGTATTAAAGAACCCATTTCTAGGGGCGCCTGGGTGACTCAGCCAGATAAGCGTCTGGCTCTTGATGTCAGCTCAAGTCTTGATCTCAGGGTCGTGAGTTCAGGCCCCGCACTGGGCTCCATGCTGGACGTGGAGCCTACTTCAAAAAATAAAAGAACGGAAAAGAAGAGAAAGAAAGAAAGAACCAGCTTCTACATGGAACGCGATGAAACTTTACACTCCATTTCAAAGACTTTTTTTTTTCCCTTGAAAAATATTTGCATGCTTTATTTATCTACTCAAATCGAGATTGTGTATCTTAACTGTTTTTTTTTTTTTTTGTATCTTAACTGTATTATGAGTGACCTTGGGCTACAGTGAAGTAAAGTTAAAACATAAATTCAGAGGGGTAATTACATATGGAAAATTGAAAATGTCATTCATAAAAATACACATTTTTCTCCATCCAAATTATTCTTCTGATGTCCTTTGTTGCCTCAGGTAGGAAAACTACCTTAACATATCTTGTATGTTAAGATACTCTGGGAGGCTCTTTATTTATACCCCCCAGCCACACCTGCGTCCTCCCTTCAGGAAGGAGTCTGGTCACTGGAAAACAAAAGTATGAGAGATCAGCATGAATTGAAGGAAAAGAAATGAGTGGAGGGAGAAGAAATACATAGGCCAAGAAAGTACCTTGGAAGAGGGCCTTCCGTGTGGGGTTCGGCATGAATAAAACCTTTGAGGGAGCAATGAGCTTACATATATTTAGAGGAAAAGAAGGATACGAGCTGAAACAAAAGACTTCTGTAGGGAAGGGTTGGACAACAGCAGAATCATCTACATTCCCCAGGCTAAGATATTTGGGCCAGATCCTAAGGGGTCACCAGACTTTTACCTAGTAAGGAAATAAGGCATTTTACAAAACTCAATCCCGTAGGGGGAGAAAAGACTATTTCGAAATAAAGTAATTGAAACTATTTTTTTGTATATTTTATAATACTCGTGAGAAAGAGGACCCTTATAATAAGCATACTTTACAAAAAAACCTGTTAAAGTTACCAATTACTTATCGATAGTGGGAAAGGGTCATATTAAATTATTACCATTTCGCCCTCCATGCACTTGTAAGATTTTGCTAAATGTTTATGTATTTATTTTGAGATACAGAGAAAGAGAAAGAGGGAAGGACAGAGAGAGAGTGTGCACGAGAGAATCCCAAGCAGGCTCTTCACTGTCAGCAAAGAACCTGACACAGGGCTTGATCTCACAAAACATGAGCTCATGAACTGAGCTGAAATCAAGTCAGATGCTTAACCAACTGAGCCACCCGGGTGCCCCCTTTTTTTTAATTGAGATTCTTTTTTTCGAGGTGACTTTTTTGGGGGAGGTGACTAAGTCAGTTAAGCAGCTGACTTCAGTTCTGGTCATGATCTCGTGGTTCCTGAGTTCAGGCCCCGAGTCAGGCTCTGTGCTGACAGCTCAGAGCCTGGAGCCTCCTTCAGATTCTGTGTCTCCCTCTCTCTCTGCCCTTCCCCTGCTCATTCTCTCTCTCCCTCTCTCTCTCTCTCTCTCAAAAAAGACACTAAAGATTTTTTTTTAATTATAAAAAAAAGTTTTGGGGTTTTTTTGTGTTTTTGTTTTTTGTTTTTCAAATCGCCCCCCCATGCTCTTAATTATTCAGGGTGGGCCCAAATCTTGGTTTTGCAATTGTTAATGTATAGTTGCATTTTTCCACTCATTTAAAATAATTACTTGATTTCTACCTCAAACCATCTATCTCTCCATTTTCAGTTGTTAATGTGAGGTTCTTTGTTTGATTGAGTGATTGTTTTGCTGTAAAGGAAGGTCCTAGGAATGGTCCCTGGTGAGAACCCGCCCCTTCACTATAACTGGGATGCAACCCAGGAGAAGGCAGGGCTAAGTATGCCAGGAGGAGGAGCTCAGGGTTCAGCTCGTCTACTGAGACACTGCTCCAAGAAGCTTCCTTCCCATGGAGACGCAGGAAGCTCACAACTCCCAGAGCCTAATCCAGCCCAGAACTTGATTCTGGGAGGTCTGAAACCTTCCCGGTGTGAGTAGAAACCCGGCGGGGGGGGGGGGGGGGGGGGGAGGGAAGCCAACATTTCAAATATGGAAGCAGTTTTATATCCTGCAAAAGCCAGAGACCAGGGTATGTTTTTAGGGCAGACTATTCTGGAAAACCAAGAAAAGGTTAATTACAGATATGAAAATAGACACTAAATGAGAAAAGATCTTTTCTCTTCTTTTAAAGTTCCTTTATTTTTGAGAGACAGAGCATGAGCAGGGGAGGGGCAGAGAGAGAGGGAGACACAAAATCTGAAGCAGGCTCCAGGCTCTGAGCTGTCAGCACAGAGCCCAGCGCGGGGCTTGAACCCACAAACCACGAGATCATGACCTAAGCCAAAGTCGGCCACCTAACCGACTGAGCCACAGGCGCCAGAGAAAAGGTCTTTTCATGCTATTGCTCCAAACGTCTAAATCTCTCCATGTTAAATAGTGGTCTTAAACAGGAAACACCTGTTAAGTATCTTGCCTGGATTATGTCATTCAGTCCTCACAATAAACACCATGGGGGCATATATCATTGTCGCCGTTTTACAGATAAGAAAACTGAGGCTAGAACATCGATATTAATTGCCCAAATGTAGGCAATTAATAATTGGCAGAGTTAGGGCTCAAACCTGTCTGCCTCACATCAAAGCCAAACCCTTATCTGTCACTCTCAACCCTTCAGATTACATTTTCTTCATCAAAAATTTTTTAAAGACTATATTTAGACTGCACTGTACCTGCAACCCATTACTTGTTTTTGTAGCCAGGTGTATGTTTAGCTGTGAAGATAAAGAAGAGGAAAAAAAACACCCTGTTTTTCTAAGAAAGCTGGAGAGACACTGATTGCATTTTGTGGCACCCCGGGGTCATGTGACAAAATGAATCACAGAGCCAGGGGGAAGTCTGATCTTCCACACTGTGTAGGGAGCCCTGCACTCCAAGCCTTGGGAGCCACTTAGCAGGCAAGGAGACCCCGGCAAGGAGAATAGGAGTAGGAGACCTTGTGTTGACCAAAATAGATGAGATATTATAACCCACATAAAAGCTAGAATGTCTGTAGACCCTGCCCTGAAGAAGTAGTATTAAACTAAACATAAGTTCAGAGACTTAGCAGTTAACACTTTTCTTTAAAAGAAACACTTGGGGTGCCTGGGTCGATTAAGCATCCACCTTCGGCTCAGATCGTGATCTCACGGTTTATGGGTTTGAGCCCCATGTCGGGCTCTGTGCTGATGGCTCAGAGCCTGAAGCCTGCTTCGGATTCTGTGTCTTCCTCTCTCTCTCTGCCCCTGCCCCCCTCACACTCTGTCTCTCTCAAAATAAATAAACATTAAAAAGAAAAGAAAAGAAATGTTCATGACTCAGTGAGGTAGGGCAGGGAAGGCAAGACATTTTGCAAAAATCCTCTCTCCCATCCTTAACAGCCATTTTATATGTTTTAAAACCGGTGGCCAGTCCCCAAAACTTTCTCTGTCTCTGTCACTCTCAGGTCTTCCTTGTAGATCTTGTCTCTCCTTGCACTGTCTCTTTCCTTTAATTTCTACTCTTTGTCCTCTCCCATGGGCAAAACTCATTCCTTCCTGGAACACATCCCTGTAACTTCTCCATTTTCTCTGAATACAAATCCCGCACCATAAAAGCCCAGGAACGGAGCTGAGAAAGGCAGAATTCCCATTAGGAGCTATAAAAGGGCCAAGCTATGAACTCTCACATGTCATGGATTACTCAGTTTTGCATATCATCTCAATGCCTTCTTCTCCCTCCATTTCTCTGTCAAGAAGTCCCAGACAATGTATGGTGGCTATAGTTAATAATACCGTGTTGCATATTTGAAAGTTGCTAAGAGAGTAAATCGTAAAATTTCGCATCACTAGAAACAAAATTTGGAAGTGTATGGTGGCAGGTGTTGACTAGACTTACCGTGGTCTTCATTTCACAATACAGTTGCCCCTTGAATGATGCAGATGTTAGGGGCGCTGACCCTCCCCCCCCCCCCCCCCCGCCCCCAGTCAAAAATTCACATGTAGACTTCCTGGGAAGAGGGCAGAGTAGAAAGATCTTAAGCTCCCTTCCTTTGAACTAGGTAACACCCACAACAGTGTAAATAACCCAGAAAATGACCTGAACACTGGCAGAAAAGACTCTACACAGCTAATTGTAGAGAGGAGGGCACATCAAAGAGGGTAGGAAGGGTAGAGACTTGGTCAGGAGTTAAATGGACAGGTGTGGGACTATCCCCAGGAGGGAGGGACACTGCAGGCACAAAGAGGGAGGGAAGTGAAACAGATGCTTACACCAGCGCCTCAGACACCACAGGGGAACCCACACAGAGAAGACAAATCTCCATAACATTGGGTTTCGAAAACCAGAGGGGCCCAATTTCTAAAGTTCTTTTGATAGGCAGGGCTTCACATCTGGGACTTAAAAATCAGCGGGCTCAGCTCTGAAAGAGCTGATGGAGGGTGATAGGAAACCGAGTCCCTGCCCTTAAAAAGACAGTACAACCAAACCCCATGGAGATACAGCATGGAAGCAGCAGTTTGAAAAACACCTGGGGGTAGACGGGAAGGAGATTTATTTACTAATCTCAGAACGTGTGCTGGAAGGCAAGCATCTTTAGGAGACAGGAACAAAGGAGCTGGCAGTCACCATTTCCCTCCCCTGCCCCGCAGCCTAGATACGGGGACACCTCCAAGAATCAGAGCAGCCCCAACACGATCCACTCAGGGCCCCACCCCTACATTCTCCTGCGGACACACCCCTCCAGCCAGGCCTAGCTCCAGGTCTCCTCCCACGGCAGACCCACACAAACCTTGCCAGCATCAAGCACCTGGCCCCTTCTTCTCCCGCAGACCTGCCCCGTCCAATCTGCCCTTGGCCGCAACCCATCCAAAGCGGCACCACAAGCCCGGCGGTGTGCAAGCAGCCCCGATAGGGGCCAGCACTGCTCCAAAGTGTCTCCTGCCCTTTGGCAGAGGGGACCATAAGCACACGTACCACTCTGGCTGTGGCCCCTGCGGTGGACTGGGGGCAGACATCGGGTCTGACTGCAGGCCCCACCCACCGATGGGAGCTTCTCAGGGGACAAAACAGGGAAAGCACCCTGCAGTGTCACACGACTGCATCTGTGGCCAACATTTGGTCTGACTCAACTCAAGCCCGAGGCAAGTCCCGACAGGAACCGGTTCGGCCCGCGACGGGCAAAGAGACCACCGCAGACCACTAGGGGCACGCAAACATGGCTCAGTAACAATACCGTGCACACAACACGCAGTAGGAGACACCCCTGAAGCACCAGGTTCTGGTGAACAGGGGACGTTGCACTGCAGGGCACTAGAGGATCTCTTCTTTATAAGGCCACCATTTTCAAGAGCAGGAGACGTAGTTGGCTTTCCTAATACATAGAAACAGGCGCAGGGTTATAAAAAAAAAAATTAGGAGACAGAGGAACATATCCCAAATGAAAGACCAGGACAAAATCACAGCAAGAGAGTTGAACGAAAGGAAGATAAGCAACATGCCCAACAGTTTAAAGTAATGGTCATAAAGATACTAAACTTGAGAAACGAGTGCAGTGAGACCCTCAACAAAGAGACAGAAAATATAAAAAAAAAAACACTCAGAGATGAAGAACTCAATAACTGAAATTAAAAATACATGAGAGAGAATGAATACTAAACTAGAGGAAGCTGAATGGATCAGTGACCTGGAGGACAGAGTAATGGGAAAGCAATCAAGTGAAACAGAAGAGAGGAAAAATAATAATAAAAAGTGGTAGACTTGGGGAACTCAGCAACACGATCAAGCATAATATGTCTCCCGTTATAGGGATCCCAGAAGGAAAAGAGAGAGAAAGGGGGGCAGGAAATTTATTTGAAGAAATAACAGCTCACAGCTCCCCAAATCTGGAGAAGGACACAGAAATCCAGATCCAGTAGGCACAGAGAGCCCCCATTAAAATCAATCAAAGGAGGTCCATACCAAGACATGTCGTAATTAAAATCAGAAAAAGTGCTGATAGAGAATTTAAAAGCAGCAAGAGAAAACAGTTCTCAACAAGGGAAACCCCATATGGCTATCAGTGGACTTTTCAGCAGAAACATTGTGGGCCAGAATGGAGTGGCATAATATATTCAAAGTGCTGAAGGGAAAAAAACCTGCAGCCCAGAATACTCTATCCAGCAGGATATCATTCAGAATAGAAGGAGAGATCAAGAGTTTCTCAAACAAACAAAAGTTAAAGGAATTCATGACCACTAAACCAGCCCTAAAAGAAATGTGAAAGGGGATTCTTTCAGTGGAAAGGAAAAACCATAAGTAGGAATAGGAAAAGTAGGAAGCACAAAAGCAGTAAAATTAAGCATATCTACAAAAATCAGTCAAGGGATTCACAAAACTAAAAGGACGCAAAGTATGACACCAAATGTAGAGGGAGAGGATCAAAGAATGGGTCCAAACTTAAGCAACCATCAGTTTAATATGGATTGTTATATACATAACATGTTATATAAAAATCTAATGCTAAACCCAAATCAAAAATCAGTAATAGATATGCAAAAAATAGAGAAAGAAAGCCAAATATATCACTAAAGAAAGCCAACAAATCATGACAGAAGAAAGAGAAGAGGGGAACAGAGAGGAGTTACAAAAAAAAACCCCAATAAAACAAAATGCCAATAAGTATATACCTGTCGATAATTACTTTGAATGCAAATGTACGAAATGCTTCAATCAAAAGACATAGTGTGAGAGGAGTTAAGGTGGTAAAGTAGTAAGGGGACCCTGTGCTTGTTTCGTCCCTCACAGTTAGATCAACATCAAACCATTTGAACACCTAAGAAATCGATCTGAGGATTAACAGAACAATCTGCATACTTTGAGGGAGAGAACATGCCAATTTCTAACAAGCAGACCAAAACACACCTAGGGTCTAGCTCCCTTTATTTGATTTTTTAAAATTTTTTGATATTAGGGTTTTTTTTCTTCCTCCAAAATGACAAGATGGAGGAATTCATCCCAAAGGAATGAAAAAAGCAAGAAGAAACCACAGCCAGGGATTTAATCAATACTGATGTAAGATGTCTGAACCAGAATTTAAAGCAACCATTATAAGGATTCTAGCTGGGCTTGAAAAAAAGGCATAGAAGACACAGAGAATCCCTTATTTCAGAGATAAAAGAGCTAAAATCTTGTCAGGCTGAAATTTAAAAATGCTAAAACTGAGATGCAAACCCAAATGGATGCTAGGACGGTGAGGATGAATGAAGCAGAGGAGCAAATCAGTGATATAGAAGATAAAATTATGGAAAATAATGAAGCTGAAAAGAGGGAACCAAAGGTAACATCATAAATATAGACTTAGGAAACTCAGTGATTTATTAAAACAGAATAACATTTGTATCATAGGAGACTGAGAAGATGAAGAGACAGCGAAGGTTTATTTGAGCAAATTATAGCTGAAAATTCCCCTATTCTGGGGAAGGACACATACATCAAAATCCAACAAGCACAGAGAACTCACATTAAATTCAAGAAAATCCAGCCATCACCAAGGCATATCATAGTCAAATTCACAAAATACACAGACAAGGAGAGAATCCTGAAAGCAACAAGGGAAAAAAGTCCTTAACCTACAAGGGAAGACAGATCAGGTTCGCAGCTGATCTGTCCACAGAAACTTGGCAGGCAAGAGGGCAGTGGCAGGATATAGTCAACATGCTGAATGGGAAAAATATGCAGCCAAGAATACTCTATCCATCAAGACTGTCATTAAGAATAGAAGGAGAGATAAAGAGTTTCCCAGACAAACAAAAACTAAAGGAGTTCGTGAGCACTAAGCCAGCCCCACAAGCAATTTCAAGGGGGAATCTTTGAGGGGGGGGGAGGGGTATGGATGGAGGAAATAGGACCAAAAGCAATGAAGACTAGAAAGAAAAAAAGAATATCGTCAGAAACACCAACTTTAAAGGTAACATGATGGCAATAAACTCATCTTGCAATAATCACTCTGAATGTAAATGGACTAAACTCTCCAGTCAGAGGACAGTGTCAGAATGTATAAAAAAACAAGATCCATCTATATGCTGCCTACACTAGACTCATTTTATTTTATTTTATTTTTTTAAAATGTTTATTTCTTTTTGAGAGAGAGAGAGTGCAAATGGGGAAAGGGTAGAGAGAGAGGAAGAGACAGAGAATCCCAAGCAGGCTCAGCACTGCCAGCATAGAGCCTGACACGGGGCTCAAACCCATGAACTGTGAGATCATGACCTGAGCCCAAACCAAGAGCCAGATGCTTAACTGACTAAGCCACCCCGGTGCCCCCTACAGAAGACTCATTTTAGACCTAAAGACATCAGCAGATTGAAAGTGAGAGGATGGAGAAACATCTCTCATGCTAATGGACTCCAAAAGAAAGCCAGAGTAGCCATACTTCTATCAGACAAACTAGATGCTAAACCAAAGACTGTAACAAGAGATGATGAAGGGCATTAAATCATAATTCAGGGCTCTATCCATCAAGAAGATGTAACAGTTATAAATATTTATGCTCCCGATTTGATACACCCAACTATATAAATCAATTAATAACAAATGTAAAGAAACTCATTAACAATAATAACAATCATAGTAGGGGACTTTAACACCCCATTTACAACAATGAACAGATCATCTAAACAGAAAATCAACAAGGAAACTGGCTTTGAATGACACACTGGACCAGATGGACTTAACAGGTGTATATAGGAGCTTGATTTGTGAGATCAAGTCCTGAGTCGGCTTTTGCGCTGGCAGCATGGAGCCTGCTTGGGATTCTCTGTCTCCCTCTCCCTCTGCCCCTCCCCTGCTTATGCTCACTCTCTATCTCTCTCAAAATAAATAAACATTTTCAAAAAACCAGATATATTCAAACATTTCATCCTAAAACAGCAGAACACACATTAGTCTCAAGTACACATGGAACATTCTCCAGAATAGATCACATACTGGGTCACAAATCAGCCCTCAACAAGTACAAAAAGATTGAGATCAAACCATGCATATTTTCAGACAGCAATGCTATAAAACTTGAGGTCGACCACAAGAAAAAATTTGGAAAGACCACAAATACTTCAGATTAAAGAGCACCCTAAAGAATGAATGAGTTAACCAGGAAATTAAAGAGAAAATAAAAAATACAGAGAAGCAAATGAAAATGAAAATACAACAGTCGAAAACCTTTGGGATGCAGCAAATGCAATCCTAAGAGGGAAGTATATTGCAATACAGGCCTACCTTAAGAAGCAAGAAAGGTCTCAAATACACAACCTAATCTTACACTTAAAGGAGCTAGAAAAGGAACAGCAAATAAAGCCTAAAGCCAGCAGAAGAGGGAAATAATAAAGACTAGAGCATATATATAACATACTAATATAAACAATATAGAAACATAAAAACAGTAGAACAGATCAATGAAACTAGTTTTTTAAAGAATTAACAAAATTGAGAAACCCTTAGCCAGACTTATCAAAAAGAAAAGAGAGAGAGGACCCAAATAAATAAAATCACTAATGAGAGGGGAGAGATCACAACCAACACCACAGAAATATAAACAATTGTAAGAGAATATTATGAAAAATTATGAAAACCCGGGCAACCTGGAAGAAATTGACAAATTCAGGCAGCCTAGAAACACACAAATTACCAAATTGATAAACACAGGCAGCCTAGAAACACACAAATTACCAAAACTAAAACGGGGAGACATAGAAAATTTGAACAGACTCATAAACAGCAAAGAAATTGAACGAATAATCAAAAATCTCCCAACAAGCAGAAGTCGAGGGCCAGATGGCTTCCCAGGGTAATTCTATAGATATTTAAAGAAGAGTTAATATCTATTCTTCTCAAACTGTTCCAAACAATAGAAATGGAAGGAAAACTTCCAAACTCATTCTATAAGGAAGGCCAGCATTACCTTGATTCCAAAACCAGACAAAGGCCCCACTAAAAAGGAAAATTACAGGCCAATATCCCTGATGAACACGAATGCAAAAATTCTCAACAAGATACCAGCAAGTCCAATTTAACGATACATTAAATGAATTATTCACCACAGTCAAGTGGGATTTATCACAGAAATATAGGGCTGCTTCAACATTCACAAAACAATCAACATTACCACAATACCACATTAATAAAAGAAAGGATAAGAACCATACGATCCTCTCAATAGACCTAGAAAAAAGTATTTGACAAAATACAGCATCCACTCTTGATAAAAACCCTCAACAAAGCAGGGATAGATGAAATATACCTCAGCGTCATAAAGGCCACATATAAAAGACCCACAGCAAATATCAGCCTCAATGAAGAAAAAGTGAGAGTCTTTCCCCTATGGTCAAGAACAAGACAAGGATGTCTACTCTAACCATTACTATTTAACATAATATGGGAAGTCTTAGCCTCAGCAATTAGACACCAGAAAGAAATACAAGGCATCCAACCCAGCAAGGAAGAAGTCAAACTTTCACTATTTGCAGACAACATGGTACTCTATGTAGAAAACCCGAAAGACTCCACCAAAAAATTGGTAGAACTAATACATGAATTCAGCAAATTCACAGGATATAAAATCAATGTACAGAAATCAGCTGCATTTCTATACACCAATAATGAAGCAGCAGAAAAAGAAATCAAGGTATCAATCTCATTTACAATTGCACCAAAAACCATAAAATACCTAGGAATAAACCTAACCAAAGAGGCAAAAGATCTGTACTCTAAAAACTATAGAACACTTATGAAAGAAATTGAAGGAGATATAAACTAGTGGAAAAGCATTCCATGCTCACGTATTGGAAGGACAAACATTGTTAAAATGTCTATACTACCCAAAGCAATCTACACATTTAACGCAATCCCCATCAAAATGCCACCAGCATTTTTCACAGAGATAGAGCAAACAATCCTAAAATCTGTATGGAACCACAAAAGGCCCTACACAGCCAAAGCAATCTTGAACAAAACAAAACAAAACAAAACTGGAGGCATCCAAATTCTGGATTTCAAGCTATATCACAAAGATGTAGTCATCAAGATAGTATGGTATCGGCACAAAAACAGATCAATGGAACAGAATAGGAAACGCAGAAATGGACCTACAACTATACGGTCAAGTCATCTCCGACAAAGCAGTAAAGAATATCCAGTGGCAAAAGGACGGTCTCTTCAACAAATGGTGTTTGGAAAACTGGACAGCGACATGCAGAAGAACGAAACTAGACCACTCTCTCACACCATATACAAAAACAAATTCCAAGTAGATGAAAGATCTCAATGTGAGACAGGAAACCATCAAAATCCTAGAGGAGAACACAGGCAGCAATCTCTTTGACCTCAGCTGTAGAAACGTCTTACTAGACACATCACCAGAGGCAAGGGAAACAAACAAACAAAATTACTGGGACTTCATACAAATAAAAATCTTCTGCACAGTGAAGGAAACAAGACTAAACTAAAAGGTAGCAAAACTAAAAGGCAGCTACAAAATGGGAGAAGATATTTGCAAACGACATGTATGTTAACTATACTGAAATTTTTAAAAATCCTCATATAACGACTGACTTCCCCAAAACTTTGCTAATAGCCTACTGTTGACCAGAAGCCTTACTGACAACATGAACAGTTGAAGAACACATATTATGTATGGAATATGCATTATATCCTGTATTTTTACCAAAAAAAAGTAAGCTAGAAGAAAGAAAATGTTATTAATAAGATCATAAGAGAAAATACACTTACAATACTGTACTGTATTTACCAAAAAAAAAAAAAAATCCACATGTAAGTGGATCCACACAGTCCAAACCCATGTCGTTCAGAGGTCAACTGTATATACGCATATAAAATCACCAAGTGGTACACTGGGAACTAATAGAACGCCATATGTCAATTATGCCACAATTAAAAAAGTAAATTGTAAACAAATTTTTAGTCCCCAGACAAAACTAGGTATTGTTTTCCCTAAAAACAACTTCTAACTCTGAGAAGGACTGCTGTTTTAAGAACTGCTAAACGAGGGGCGCCTGTGTGGCTCAGTCAGTTAAGCGTCTCTTGATTTCGGTTCAGGTCGTGATCTCACAGGTTATGAGCTTGAGCCCCACATCGGGCTCGGCGCGGACAGTGTGGAGCCTGCTTGGGGCTCTCTCCCTCTCTCTCTGCCCCTCCCCTGCTTGCTCACTCTCTCTCTCAAAATAAACTTAAAAAAAGAATTGTGAAATGAGCAGGAGCTAACAGATGAAGAAATTCAGTCTCCAGCCCAGGAGCTACATCAATCAAGGCTGGGATGTAGAATAATCATGATTATTCTATGTGGGAATTATTGACAAGTACTTGGCACATGCTTTCACCAAGGATTCTTCTTCTGTGCCACTGTCCTCTTTGGCAATCTAGTAGAGCCTATCGATTTCTTCTCAAAATCAGGTTTTTAAAGCATAAAGCACAATACACGGGAAAAGACGTGAAACAAAATATACTGAGACAAAAAGCTATACGATAATAAAGTGCTTCTTTCTTTTAACATATTCAATGATGAGGTCTAGTGACAGGTTTAACAATACTGTAACTTTGAAACACTGAGGAGCCTTAACGCAATTAGTATCCCTATTGAAGTTCACAGGCATCCGGAACTCCAATCCACTGGTTTGTGGACCCCAGGGCTAATTTAATCCTGATTATAACCCTATAAAGTATTATTATTCCTTTTTCTTCCAGATGAGGAAAATGAGTACGGAGAGATTAAATGACTTGCCCGTGAATAATAAGTTTTGGAGCTGAGAACTGCGCCCATAATCTGGTTCCAAGCCCTGTGTTCTTAACGACTACACAGTGCCTGGCTTAGCTCGGGGCTTGCCTCATGGTCAAGGTCAACAACATTAGCTGGTAGGTGGAAGTAGTAATTGTAATAAGTAGTGGAAGCATTAGGGGGAGAATATGTCTAGAGGATAAAGAAGAGTTTGTACCAGTATTAAGAAAATCTTTAAAGGGAAAAATCTGGTATGAAGCAATAAAGCCAACTACACAGCACGTAGCATATCCTGTTCCTGCGAGACACGTACAAGTTCATTGCTTTCTCTCTGTGATTACCCATTCTGGGGCTAAACAGCACAGACTTTGGGGGATGTGATAATGTACAGAAGTGTTCTTGAGTCTATGAAAATTTCTTCCTTTTATTTGTATAACCCCTTATTAATTACTGGGGGCTTTTCTACACTTCCAGGAGGCACTTTCCCCCAAAGACCCTCAGGACATAAATCATTGCGGCAGAATAAAAAGAACGCTGTTCATCCTGCAGAGAGGGTTGCTCAGAATGAATGCAGCTACTATTCTTTTCTGCCCTCGTTTATAAACGTGAGAAGTCAGAGGTTTGGATACGGCGTGGGGCCTGCAGGCACTATATAAATATTAACGAATTGAAAGGTGTTGATAAGGTAAAGAGACTTACACTTCTCCAAATGGTGACAGCCAACACTTTAGTTTCAATTTTTTTTTTTTTTTTTTAAGGAAAAAGACAAGCAACGGAGCCCAGATCATCAGAAAGGCTTTCTTCGTGCGTTGGGTGACAGCCATCACGGTCTCAGTGAGAGGGAGAGCCCTACCGGAGGCTAATGGACCATAGGAAGATGATTTATCCTTTCTCCCAAGTCTGCCTTGTAAAAGCATTTCTCTAATCGCCTGTCCACAGCATATGTTTCCTGTAACAAGGCACTCCGTTCCCTAACATTCATAGGGCACACTGCTGCCAACAGCAAAGCAGAAAAGTGACGGGAGGTGCCCTGTCACACCATCCAGGTAAATGCCTCCTGATCCACCAGAGGGTTTGAGAACCCCAGTTCCCAAGCTCTGTCAGGCTGACATTCTATCAAACCCCACGGGAAAGAAAAAACTTCAACACTAACATGCAAGAGGGATTGAAGTACTAAGCCCAGCACTCAGCCAGGGGATCAAGTCTCAGGAGGACATGGTGAGGTCAGAGGATGCCTGAGAGTCTGCACACATTCCTCCCCCAGGCCACCCGGCCCGGACTTGGGAAAAGAGCACATGTGACCAGCTGCCCTGAAAAATACCAACGAGAACCTTCACAGATGGCTCCGAGCCCGGGGTAAAAATAGCTCATCATACAGCACAGCCCTAACGAGGGGCAGGACAGGTTTTGATTTCAGCTTGCCAAAAAGGTAAAAAAAAAAAAAAAAAAAAAAAAAAAAATGTTTTCACTAAATCATAAAAGGCTGCCATGGCAAGAGAGACTTAAAATACAAATATTTTACATTCTACCTTATTTCAAATTCATTCAACTGTCATCGGCAAAAGAATGAAAGACATTTGCAGCTAGGAAAAAAAAAAAAAAGTATTTGTCTTTCTTCTGATTTGACCATAACAAGAAAACTGGCAGCCTGATAACTTCTTCAATACGTGGACTCATGGGAAGAGTTGAGTAAGGAGAGAAATGAAAACATGTGCTTTTGCATTAATTTCTAATGACTCAGACTTACAGATTTATCGGAGTTCTAATTTGTTTAATTATTTATTTTAAACAAGCTGTCGAATCCATGTCCCATTGTTCCAGTGAGGTTTCTATTTTTACCAAGGGGGGGAGGGGGTGAATCATGCTCTGATCATTTACAGACATGTTTAGGACGTGATTTTGCAAGTCAAGGCCCAAGTGAAATTTTGATTCCCAGACCAGAGCCTTGACGCTCAGCACACTAAGCAGCCATTGTGCACTGACATTATGTTGGCCTGTGCGCACTGATTGTATCACACCCAGTAGAGGTGATTGGAAGGGTTCCATGGACAAAAAATAGCTCAGATAATAACTCCTTACAAGATAAGAGGAAATAAGTGGCATTTGACTCGGGGTTCCCTCAGTCCCCTGACCTGGTGAACAAGAAAATGCTTTTGTAGCTTTCAGTTGTTGAAACTGATGCAATCAATTTGCATCCAATCAGCAAAGAAGTGTTTGTCCTCATGTACAGTGTTGTTCTGTCCTGAGAACCATGAATGCTTTTCTTATTTGATTCAAATTTCTAGTGCCTCATTAATATAATAGAGTCTTGATGCCCGGTTAATAAAAATCTCAGCTCTGCTGGATTTTCTTTTGAGATTTTTAATAAAAGGTAAAATTAAATCTAATTAGAACTTTTAACCTACGTGCAATGTATAGGTTCAGTGTTGAAATTCACATGTTAAAAAGGGTAGAGTAATTGTTTTTTCAGGTCTCATCTGGAGTTTCTAAAATTTTAATCCCTTGAAATTGAACATTAATCCAAGTGCTGCCTTTTTTTTGGTTTTTTTTTCCCAGTGGGTCAGAATTTTAAATGGCCAGATGAGGTTCATAAGTGTAGAACGGTGCTGGTAGGATTCTTAGTTTTTTCTCTCTGGGTGTCAGGAGATGATTCACAGTCAGTTCAGAGAAAAGAAAAACAAAAAACGCCTCCATCTTGAGACTTTTCCTTAACTAGAGAGTGCTTTTTTAATTACGAGTTGATTTCCGTTCCGAATAGGGAAACTCATATTTCTGATCTTATTTTTCTACCTAACAGAAGAAAGGTTTATATGCTTTTCTCTTCCACTGGGAGGATTTGCATGCTTATAAATATATCAACCCATGTTTTCTTATAATACCTTGTAGTTATAGTTTTAGCATTTACATGTTCTATGGAGCTGGAATTTATTTTGGCATTAAGTATGAATCCAGTTTTGCTTAATGGCTTTCCATTTGTCCAAATACAATAAGGCACTGGTCTGAAATACTTTTATTATACATTACATTTATATATGCATGGACCTCAATTCCTTTCCATTACAATGA
Source organism: Prionailurus bengalensis (assembly GCF_016509475.1). NCBI lineage: Eukaryota > Metazoa > Chordata > Mammalia > Carnivora > Felidae > Prionailurus > Prionailurus bengalensis. Next base: position 26,108,871 of record NC_057358.1, read on the forward strand.
CTTCTCATTGTCACAGTTTTGGTCAATGTGTCTTTTATATTCCCACATTGTTTTAGCCACCGTACTACATCGTAATACGTTATGTATTCACTACACTACTATGAAGATGTATTGTAAAGATGCTGCTCATCTTTGCTATTCTTTTCCAAAGTGGCTGTGGCTACTCCCTGAAACTCTTAATAAGTTGTAGTTTCAAGTCTTCTTACCTGCCCCCCCTCCTCCAGTTGATTGGGATATCTTTTGATTCATTGATTAATTTAGATACTATCACTACTTCAAAATATTGCTTGTTCTAAAGCATAAAAATGTGCAATCTTCCTTGAATACTTCCTTATCAAGTTCATTCCAAAGTAGTTAATGTCTTTGGCTTGTTTTTGTGTCTGAGTGAATGCAGTCCCTCCAACCTGATACTTTTGTTTTTTTTCGTTTAGTAAAGTATTGATTTTTGCATATTACCTTAAAGACCAACTGCTTTACCATATGTATATATATATATATATATATATATATATATATTACTATTTTTCTAATAGTTTTTCAGCTGAGCTTTCCTTAATAACACAAAATTGAATTACATTTGTAAAAACAATATATCAAAATGTAATTTAAATTATCAAAATGTAGGGGCGCCTGGGTGGCTCAGTCAGTGGAGTGCCCGACTTCAGCTCAGGTCAAAATCTCCCGGTTCATGACTTCAAGCCCCACGTCAGGCTCTGTGCTGACAGCCCAGAGCTTGGAGCCTGCTTCAGATTTTGTGTCCGCCCCCCCCCCCCGCCCCTCCCACTTGTTCTCTCTGTCTCTCTGTCTCTTTCAAAAATAAATAAACATTAAAAAAATTAATTATCAAAATGTAGAGTCTGAAATAATGAGGTTTTGCTGTATCTGAGAATATGCACCTTTCTATAAATCTTACTAACTTTAATAGCTTTACAGATTTTAATCCTGTCCAGCAAGAACAAAATAAATACAAGGTGTAGGGTCTATCCCCACTCAGTGGCCAACATTCTCTGATTATAGCCACTTTTCCCCCCGTCTCTTTAAGTTGTCACTTTGTACGTGGAAAGAGTGGTACTTCCTCTTTCCTCCCTAAGTTGAGGTGACATATGATAAATGAAACACTGAAGCAAGGTATTAACAGCTTCCCAATAGATACTACACTGCATTTACCAAGCACACCAGCCAGTACTCACCAAATAATGCTACCACTCACAGAGTTTTAGTGTTGGTAATAGTGGAGTAGTTAGTCAAACTAATTTTACTTTAAAAAAAAAATGCTTAATGTTCATTTATTTTTGACAGAGAGAGACAGAGCATGAGTGGGGGAGGGGCAGAGAGCGAGGGAGACACAGAATCCGAAGCAGGCTCCAGGCTCTGAACTGTCAGCACAGAGCCCGACGCGGGGCTCGAACTCACAGACTGCAAGATTACGACCGGAATGGAAGTTGGACACTTCACCGACTGAGCCACCCAGATGCCCCTCGAACTAACTTTATTTTTGATAGCAATTAGTTGAAATAGTTTTTAAAAATGATCTGAAGGCATCGGTGAATGACTAAAAATGGGCAGAAAGTAGGTGAAAATTTCATGCGGTGCGAGATGACTACAACTCAAGAAGAAAGCCACGATCTGATTGGGTTGAAGGAGGGAAGATGAAATACAGGGTTGCTTGAGTGGTTGAATATTTAGGGTGGAAATCCTGGCACAGAGGGAACCACAGAGGAGGAAGTCCTAAATCAGAATATAAACTCCTCTCAAATGCTCAGCTGATAAAAACTGTGCATACATTTCCCAGCAGAAAGCAAAAGCTAGAAGTTAGAAAGAACTAAGCAGAAACTCCAGCTGTTGCCCACTGCAGAGTGAACAACGTTTAGAATTTTGAAACCTACCAAGTTAGAGGGGCTTGGTAAACAGCTCAGAGTTATTTTGGAACCATAGAAGAGCCCTGACTTACAAGTAAAGGTTATGTCCCAGGACTGAGGGGTTCACCCTAGGAGTAAGGGCAAAACCAAAATAGATCTGCCCTAAATAGACATTAAACCAAGCTTCCAAAAGTTAAGATAGATCAGTCAGTAATTTAACTGCATACTAAAACAAAAACCAAAACTCTTCAAGGAATATAAGAGATTTCCAAGTACATGTATTGTGCACAATGTCTTGTGTATGATTTAAAAACTACTATATTTTTAAATTTTTTTAATGTTTATTTATTTTTGACAGAAAGAGAGAGACGGAGCATGAATGGGGGAGGGGCACAGAGAGAGAGGGAGACACAGAATCCAAAGCAGGCTCCAGGCTCTGAGCTGTCAGCCCAGAGCCCGACACGAGGCTCGAACCCACAAACTGTGAGATCATGACCTGAGCCGAAGTTGGATGCTCAACCAACTGAGCCACCCAGGTGCCCCCCAAATTACTATGTATTTGAAGAAACAGAGAGGTATAACCCATAGTTAAGAGAAAAATCATGAAAACCGTATTCTGAATGACCAAGATGTTGGAATTAGCAGATATAAATTTTAAGGCAGCTATTATAAATACGTTCCAAGAAAGCAAAGGGAATGATGGTCATAATGGGTGTACAGATAGGGAATCTCAGCAGAAAAATGGAAACTGTATTTTATGAATACAAAAAAGGAGGAGGAGGAGGAAGAGGGGGAGGATAAGGAAGAAATTCTAAAGCTGACAAGAATAGTATTTAAACTGAAAGAAAATCCCTGGATGGGCTTCCCAGCAGTTGAAGAGACAGAAGAAAGGATTTGTGAATTTGGATACAAATCAACGGAAATTATCCAATCTGACAAAAATCAAAGAAGAAACTTCTGAAGAACAAAGACAAAAAAAGACCCAAGAAAGTCAAGGGCAGGGGTGACTGGGTGGCTCAGTCCTTTAACCATCAGACTCTTGATTCTTGATTTCCACTCAGGTCATGATCTCAGAGTTAGTGAGTTCAAGCACCACACAGGGCTCTGCACGGACAGCACGGAGCCTGCTTAGGATTTGGTCCCTCCGTCTCTCTCTGCCCCTCCCCTGCTTGTGCTCTCTCTCTCAAAATAAATAAACATTAAAAAAAAAAAAAAGAAAGAAAGAAAGAAAGAAAGGCAAGGGAAAAGGTATAGCTGGACAGTTTTTGAGGACTTCATCCCAACGCAGGATTTCATCAATTCAGTCGAGTGTCTAGATTCCGCACAGTTGGCAAACTGTCTCTCATGTCTCTCAAACTGTCTCCCAAACAGCTCTCTTAAAACCTCTTCCAGAAGACCTCACTTCCTGGATAAACAGCTTTATTTAGAACATCTCTCCACTTCCTTCCAACCCTATGAATGAGAGCATTATCCTTGCTGATCCCATTGAGAATATCCTAAACGAAGGGAAAAATACCCGAGAAGTGAGAAGCGTATGCATGTAAGCGTATGCATTCAAAACCAGAGGGGGCTCCCTGGTTTTGTCAATGAAACTCTCTTTCGACTTCCCCAATAAGGTAGAGCGCTCAAAAATTTGCTGAGTGAATGATTACACAATCTGGAAGGAAAAAGAAAAAAGACGAGGAAAAGTGAGGGCACTATTGAGAAAGCGGCTCATTTTATTGGCCACTGAGTTTCAAAAAGGTCAAAGAATAGATGGAGTTGGACTAAGGAAATAAAGAAACTGGGCCGGGGGTGGGAAGCCTATGCTCAAAGAGGGAGCAGAAGATTTGAGAAGCAATACACTTACAGGGGATGACAAGGTGAGGGCTTGTCCAACCAGTTCCAGTCCCTTTGAATGAAAGCAGCACATCCATGCAGACCCAGTAGAAGAGCTCAAAAAATCAGCTGCAAGCATCGCTCCTTCATCTCCAAAGCTGAACTCTTGATTTCCTCCTCAAACCTGCTCTCCACCCCCATCTTAGCAAATGGCACCTCCAACTGCCTGGTCATGTCCTATCAGAAACTCGGAAGTAATTTTTATTCCTCTCTCTCACCTCACCCCTACATTCAGCCTATCAAGATCTACATTCAACCTTCTTTTTTTTTTTTTCTTTTTCAATGTTTATTTATTTTTGAGACATAGACAGAGCGTGAATCGGGGAGGGACAGAGAGAGAGGGAGACACAGAATCCGAATAAGGCTCCAGGCTCTGAGCTGTCAGCACAGAGCCCAACGTGGAGCTCGAACCCACGGACTGTGAGATCATGACCTGAGCCGAAGTCAGAAGCTTAACCGACTGAGTCACCCGGCCGCCCCAAGATCTGCTGGTTCTTCTATCTCCACTGCCATCAGCCTATTTCAAGCTGTCATCACTTTTGTCCTGAACTATTGAAATAGCGGCTTATTATATTTCTGTTTCCCACTCTTGTCCACCTTCGTGTTTTCTCTACATACAACCAGTTATCATGTAAGCATACAAATTAGATTCACTCTTTTCTATTTAAAACAGTACCTTCCATCCAAGCTAATATAAGATTCACATTTTTTTTTACTGTACAATCAGAACCCTGTCTGTTTCCCCAATCTCATCTCTCACAGCTTTTCATCTTGTTTATTGTACCCCCCACCCCCCGCCCAGTGTTATATATACTGGCGCTAATATAGCGAGTTCTTATTCTTCTACTTGGGCACCTTCACAGCAAATGTTTTCTCTCTTGGAATGATCTCCTGTTCTCATCAGGTGACCGACTCTTTCTTTTCCTCTGAGGATCAGCTCAAAAGGCCACGTCCTCAGAAATGCCTTCCTTGACCTCCCTTGTCTGAAGTTGCTCTCCTTTCTTACTGTCCAACACAGCACGCTATCCATTTTGCTATGTTTGTACCAATTTGGACTGAAGTCTTTTTTTTCTTGCTTCTTTACTGTCTTGCCACTAGAATATAAATTCAGCAACGGCACCCAGAGCAATTTTTTTCAGAACTGTTTACCTAGCTCAGGCCGTAGCCCGTAGCAGGTGCTCAATACATACTTGACCAATGAGCGAATGAAGGGAAACATCTTGAGAGTTCTCTTAGACCTTCTCTCACTAGCCCAGCTCTTCCTTGAGTGGATCCTGCCTTCAACTGATTTCCTTCTTCTCTTCTTTTTTTTTGAGTTTATTTTTATATATTTTGAGAGAGATAGAGAGCAAGAGGGGGAGGGACAGAGGGAGAAGGAGACAAAATACCAAACAGGTTCCATGCTGTCCGTGCAGAGCTGATGCGGGGCTCAAACCTGCAAATTGTGAGATCATGACCCGAGCTGAAATCAAGAGTTGGATGCTTAACTGACTGATCCACCCAGGCACCCCCCCATCATCTCTTCTTCCCTACACTAATCTCACTAAGGACAGGAGCTTCAAGCAAGTATACCTTTAAGGGTAAGTTCCTAATGTAAAATGCTGGGGAAAGTCTTTAGAAACAATTTTAAATAACTATAACTTAAAATCATGATACGAATTGTAAGGCAAGGAACTACAAACTCAATAACATAGTGCAATATTTAACCCCAGTAACTGGTCTTGTCCACCTATATTTTAGCAAATCAGCATGCAATGAAAATTATAATACAAGCTAAGATGATCTCCAACAAAGAAATTTGCAGTTTCTAGGCTTTAAAAATATATATATCTTTACATAGAAAATTATAACAATTATTATCTTCATATTTCAACTCTTGGTATTACTGAGGTCATAGACACTAATTCCAGGTTTTAGACATTTACAAATTATATGTTCCACCCTTTACAAGGGAAAATGATGCTACTGACTCACTCTTAATCGAACAGGCATTTGCTTTGTTTATTCAGCTGTGGTCCTGGTTCGGGTTACTCGATCAATTCCTTTTCGTGAGGTCCCCTTCCAGCCACTGAGAGGTTTTTATACTTACACAAGTTCGATGACCTATAAATCTTAATTTCATCATGTTTTAAACAACTTAGGTAATAATTGAGATGCATACATCGTCAATTTGTCAAGTGTGTGTGTGCGTGTGTGTGTGACTAACAAATTGCAAATGGCCTACGTTGGTATAGTATTTCCAATTCCTATCCATTCCCTAAGTGCTATCCTAACCATATTCCACTGTCACTTCATTTCAAGGGATTATGATATAAGATTAAAACTGAAAGGATATCATTTAATATAGTTTGAAGCATAAGAGGTTTAAAGTAACTATTGTACAGTTGAGTTTGTACACATTTTATTACCTACCTATTAATTTAGAATAGGAATGGTGTAAGCCTGTCAGAATTATTATAGCTAGAAGACTTTATCATAGTATTTCTTGCATGTGTATATATAAAATCAACATTTATTGTGCACTTAAATTGTAATACATATTTTACAATATAGTATCAGATCATTTAACTCTCAAACAATTCTGTGAGGCATGTATTATCATTTGCTTTTAAAAAATTATTTTTAGGGGCGCCTGGGTGGCGCAGTCGGTTAAGCGTCCGACTTCAGCCAGGTCGCGATCTCGTGGTCCGGGAGTTCGAGCCCCGCGTCGGGCTCTGGGCTGATGGCTCAGAGCCTGGAACCTGTTTCCGATTCTGTGTCTCCTTCTCTCCCTGCCCCTCCCCCGTTCATGCTCTGTCTCTCTCTGTCCCAAAAATAAATAAACGTTGAAAAAAAAATTTTTAAAAAAAAAAATTATTTTTAATGTTTATTTATTTTTGACAGAGAGAGAGAGAGAGAGAGAGAGCCTGAGCGGGGGAGGGGAAGAGCGAGAGAGGGAGACACAGAATCCGAAGCAGGCTCTAGACTCTGAGGTCTCAGCACAGAGCCCGACGCGGGGCTCGAACTCACAGACCGCGAGATCATGACCTGAGCCGAAGTTGGACGCTCAACCGACTGAGCCACCCAGGCGCCCCTATCATTTGCTTTTTTAAAAAAATGTTTGTTTATTTTTGAGAGAGAGAGAGAAGAGAGAGCATGAGCGGGGGAGAGGCAAAGAGAGAGGTGGAGAGAGAATCCCCAGCAGGCTCCACACTGCCAGCATGGAGCCCAACACAGGACCCGATTCCATGAACCATGAGATCATGACCTGAGCCCAAGTCAAGAGTCCAATGCTCAACCAAATGAGCCACCCAGGTGCCCCTATCATTTCCTTTTTACAGAGGAGGACTCTGGGGCGTAAAGAGGGTGAGTACCATGCCAAACGTCCAACAGCTGATACATTCACCCAAGATATGAGCCCATTTGTGTCTGGCTACAACGGCTATGCTCATGGCACTGTGAGAGTTCTACTTAATTTAACTCGATGTGTTCAAATCCCAGAGTTCTGAAATGTACTGCTCTAATTCCTGAGTTCTGCAATTATACGGCCCCACATAGCACACATTATAAATCTTCAGCTGGAGTAAATCTGCCACTCAGAAGTAACAGGAAAAGGTTACATGCTCGAGATGTTCCATTATGTAACATCATACATTTATGAAACTAAAATCACACAGGAAATAATGTAGCTAAAGTCTGCTAAAAATGTGGCCACGCAAACAATTTTAATCTCCTTTCTTAGAACATCAGTTTTTCAAGCACTTTCAAAGAAATAGTTTCCATTTGAAAAGAGACCCACGTGGACACATTTTTTAAAAGAAATACGTGTAAAGTAACTGGAATTTAAAGTCCATCTAGGAGCAAAGGAAAAGCAGAGGGCTCTTCTCAAACATCTGAACTCAGCTATACGAATATAAGTGGGGCTGAGAGAGACCTGTGGGGGGGGGGGGGGAGTGGGTCATGAGTGTGGCTGGTGGGAGGGGGTGATAAGGGAGGACAGAAGAAACAAAATGGAGGAAGACGAACTTCTAAAACCAAGTTTCAGAACAACCGAAGAAGAGACTGAGTAAAAGCTCCAGTTCAAAGCACTAAATGTAAGAAAAACTTGAGGGAAAGAAAACAGAAGAAAACAAACGTAGGTGGAGTTTTTTTTCTCCCGTAAACACTCAACCAGCTGTTCAGCCCAACGGCTGAATCCAGGATGAGACGATGGTGGTGGGATCTGATTGAAGCTGATGTTTTGTTTCTTTTTCTTTAGTTGCCAAGTAACACCTTCACCTCAATGTTCTTTTCCATCACCCTCAGGGTTTATATTCAGGTCTATGTGCTGGGTGTTTGTTCTTGGATATACAATTCTGTACCTTAGTAGAAATACAAATGTATGGGAGTTAAATATTTTGTGAAGTTCTAATATTAAATGTTTTCCCTTCATGAACATCGATTTCTCCCCACCTTCCTCTCTTTATGACTATAAACGTTTTGTCCAAAGAGCTAGATCCCTGGCCAAAGGAATTATTTTAAGTTAAAGAGAAAGTGAGATTATGTTCAAGAAGACAGACTGAATACATGCATTGTCTTTCTCCCTTTTCCAAAATAGTATTGAAACGGAATAAAACATGTTTCAATTCTATTTGTTACCCATTGTTGTATAGCAACTTATCCCCAAACTTGGAGGCTTTTAACAACAAGTAGTTTTGGAACCTCACAGTTTGTGTGGGAGTTTAGGAGCAGGTCAGCTGGGAGCTTCCAGCTTAGGGTCTCTCACCAGGCTGTCATCAAGATGTCATGGGGGCGCCTGGGTGGCTCCATCCGTTGAGTGTCTGACTTCGGCTCAGGTCACGATCTCGCGATCCATGAGTTCGAGCCCCACGTCAGGCTCTGTGCTGACAGCTCGGAGCCTGCTTCGGATTCTGGGTCTCTCTCTCCCTCCAACCCTCCCCCACTCACACTCTGTTTCTCTCTCTCAAAACTAAACATTAAAAAAAAATTAAAAAAAAAAAAAGATGATGTCACAGATGAGTGGAGGCTGAAGTCTTCTGAAAACTGGATGACTTAGAGGGTCCACTGTCAAGCTCCCTCAAGGCTCTGGGCAGGAGGCCTCAGTTCCTCACCACGTGGGCTTCTCTACAGGGTGGTCCTCCTGACATGGCACCTGGCTTCCCTCAGTGAGCGTGACCCGAGCCATAAAGCGCAAGATGGAAATCACCATGTCTTTTATGACCGAGCCTTAGAAGTCACATGCTATCATTTCTGTCGTCTTCTGTTAGCCACACAGATTAACTGTGATACAGTTGGAAGAGGACTACATACATAAGGATGGGAATATCAGGATGAGGAGGTCACTGGGGACTATCTTGGGGGCTGGCTATGACAGAAAGATAAATCCCAAACAGCAAAGTAAAAGGGAAATTTTAGCCATCAGAAGATTATCTATACAAATAGAGAGTTTTTGAATGATAGAAAGCAAATGAAACTAGAGAATATTTAGAGATAAATAAAAATGAGACTCCTAGATACAATAATCTAGGGATGTAGTCAAATTAATACTCAGAGGAAAATATATAGCCTCAATTTATTATTAGAAAACCCAGAATGTGAGGAAATGTATTAACTAAGCATTCAACTCAAGTAATTACGGAAACTCATACTAATTTCAGCCTTTATCTGGCGTACGAGTTTTTAAAAGTACTTTTGAATAATAAAACCCAAAACCGCTCCTACAAAAAGGCCAAAAACTAGCAAAGCTTTTGAAAGCCTAGTCAAGAGCAAGAGAGAAGATACACATAAAAACTAAAACTGAAAGAAGCCAATCCACAAATTACGAGAAATCACAAACCATTGCGTTAAGCCACCATGTTTTGTGGTAGTTTTATCCACAGCAATAGATCAACTGAAATACACAGCATATAAACCCTGTCAGTCCAGTAGCTGCAGCTGGGCCAGTGACATCCTGGCCAATTAGAACGACAGGCACATACCTTTTATGATGGGCACCACATGGTAAATATTTTAGGTTTTGTAGGCCAGACAGTCTCTGTACAAATACTCTGTTAATTCTGCCATTGTCGCACAAAACAGCCATAGACAGAACATAAATTAATTGCATGGCATTTTCCAATAACACTTTATTTACAAAAACAGAAAACAAACCGGATTTGGTCCGTGGGCTGCAGTTTCCAGTTCCTCGGTTAGAGAGCTGCATTTGTTGGCCGCGGGGTTTGGATCACAGAAGGGCACATTATACCATCAGATGCACTGAGACTCAAGTCTAAGACTCTGTGAATCTGTTGAGAAGAGAAAATAACCGTGGTCTGCTGGGATTGTCACCCAGACACAGGAAGCTTGGATATGCTACTAACCATCTCACTACCATGAAGGAATCATTGCCTCGTGCTGAAGAATGTACGACCAAGAGTTGGAAAGGGGAACCTCGTGACAATATCTGAACTCCTAGATCCATATGAGCCTGAGGCTACAACTGCCTTTAGGCTTTTCAAGCATTTGAGCCTATGTATTTTTTTTACTTGCTTAAGCCCACTTTAGTTATTGACCATTTATAGTCAAAGAAGTCATTTATTTCTTTATTCCTTCATTTATTCAACCCACATTGATTGAGTCCCCCTACGCACCAGGCACTATGGAGCTGGGAACATACCAGCATATACGGCAAATGAGTTCCCTACTTTTATGGGGCTTATCTTCCAATGGAAAAGGTCAGGTCATCAACATGTCAAATAAATAAAGCCTTTCGTTTCAGATACTGTTAAGTACAATGAGGAAATGAAGCAAGGAGTGATGGACGGTGGTTATCTGGATAAGGTGATTAGGAGAAACCTCTGTGACAAGGGATGAGAATGAGGAGAAGGAGCCAGATACAGGAAAGCTCTAGAGAAAGTGTATTCCCTATAGAGAAACCAGCAAGAATAAAGCCTAAAGGCAGGAATAAGCTCAGTATTTTTAAGAACGGTAGGAAACCTAGTGCAGTGAAAACACGATGGATAAGAAAGAGGGTGAGACAAGGTGAGATTGGAGGGGTAGACGGGAGACTAAGCAGGCCACCAGAGAGTTTGGATATTTTTTCCTAAGTATGTTGGGATGTCACTAGGGAATTTTTTCTTTTTCTTCTTTTTTTTTTCTTTTCTTCTTTTTTTTTTTTCAGAAGAAATGACACGAGAGAGATAGAGATGAGACAGAGACAGAGATAGAGATAGAGATATAAAGTTCTAACAGACTAGATCTTAAAAGTTTTCATCACAAGAAAAAAATCGTAACTAGGGGTGGTGATGGATGTTAGCTAGACGTAGTGTGGTGATCATTTCCCAATATGTACAGATATTGACTCATTATGTTCTACACCTGAAAGTAATGCCATGTTCTATGTCTATATATATTCTGTGGCTGCTATGAAAGGAGGAAGAATGGGAGCAGGGACCGCTTATTCTGAGACTGTTGTAGCAGTCCAGGTCAGAGATGAAAGGGGGCTTTGGACCAGCACGTGAAGTGATGTTTAACGGTGGGCAGTGGTTGCATTTGGGATGCATTCTAAAAACAGAAAAAATTAGGGCGCCTGGGTGGCTCAGTTCTTTGAGCGTCCGACTTCAGCTCAGGTCATGATCTCATGGTTTGTGGGTTCGAGCCCCATGTCGAGCTCTGTGCTGACAACGCAGAGCCTGGAGTCTGCTTCGGATTCTGTGTGTGTGTGTGTGTCTCTCTCTGCTCCTCCCCCATTCACGCTCTGTCTCTCAAAAATAAATAAACAGTAAAAACAATTTAAAAAAAAAAACAGAAAAAATAAAAACCAGTACTTACTGATGGGTTGTGTCATGGAGGGGAGAGCCAGAGAGGAATGCACTGTGATTTTTAGGTTGTGGTAGAAATAGCGATTTGTGCCACCAGTTGAGGAAGGGATGAATATAAAAGCAGTGGATTTGGAGAAGGAGCTAAGAACTGAGTGTGTAATTTTGGTTTGTTAAGGTTGAAATGTCTATGAAATATCCGAGTGGCTATAAGTGTAAGCATTTGAACACTCTAGACAGAAGTATGGCAAAGACATCAATGTGGGAATCAACAGCGAACATGTCGTACTCGAAGCCACGAATGTGATCGAGAAGAGGGTTGAAAAGTGAGCTCCGGGCACGCCAGGACCTTCCACATTTAGGGACCAAAAAGAGGAAGAGGGGCAAGTAAAGATAACTAAAGAGTAATGGCGGGTGATGTGGGAACAAGATGAAAAGAATATTGTGTCCCAGATGTCAAGAAGAGAAAAGGACTCAACAAGAGATGGTCAAATGTAGAACAACAATAATAATAACAGTAATAATACTGAGATGAAGACAGAGGATTGCCCAATGGATTTGGAAAAATGGAGTCTCCAGGGACTTTGGCACAAGTGGTTTCAGCGGTGCAGGGCGGGGGGGGGGGGGGTAGTGGAGGGGGAAGCGGGGAGGAGAGGACAAAAGAGAAATGGCAAGCCAGGAGATAGAAACAATGAGACGAGGCAAGTTTTTCAAGGAGCTCTAAAGAGGTGTTTTGTTTAACTGCGAGATTGTGCCAAATGTTGCAAGGACTCTGGAATCCACATGGTCATAAAATTTTGGAAAGAAAAGAGAGATTTGTAGAAAATGGAAGAATATTTTAAGAGAGCAAATTTTACTAAAAACAGGCTGCAGAAGTTTCCTATTAGTCTGTAGGAAAGTATTCAAATGACATTCCAGAGCTCTAACTAGTAGCTAACAGACACCCAGAGCAAACCTCATTCTTAATGATAAAATAGAAATATTAAAATAAGGATCAAATCAAGAATGCCAAATAACACTACTGTTATTCCACATTGTGCAAGAATCCTAACCAATGCAGTAGGTCCAAAACATGCAATGGGATGTAATTTTTGAAAAGAGGGGAGACTTTCAATGTTTGCATGCTTTAAAATCAGCAGTGTGATGATACTTGTGAGTGTAGTTTCCAACATGAATGTTGGTTGTTGATGTTTTTGTTTACATTAATGAGGAAAACAAAAGTGAAACAATTTGTCCTAACTATACCTGTGGGTCCATGATGTGAGCTACTTCTTGATGAAATGGAAAAATAGTTTTCAAATATTGCCAATTTTTTGTGCAATTCACAATGTATGACATGATGCATGTTTTTTTAAAATATTTATTCATTTTTGAGAGACAGAGCATGAATGGGGGAGGGCAGAGAGAGGGAGACACAGAATCCGAAGTAGGATCCAGGCTCTGAGCTGTCAGCACAGAGCCCGACGTGGGGCTCGAACCCACAAACCATGAGATCATGACCTGAGCCAAAGTTGGACGCTCAACCAACTGAGCCACCCAGGTGCCCCAGACATGATGCATGTTTGAGTTTACTCTCCATTATTAACATTTTTCTCTGTTACTTTAAGTCCAGACAATTAACAAAACAATAAGTCAGGACCTGCCTTGAAGTGTTTGCTGATTTTCATGATGTAAATATTCTCATCATGATTGATTTCAAGCTACCAATGTGAACTCACTCAACGTGAAGTTGGAGAAGATACACAGTGGAGTACTATTATAAAGAATTTCCACTGCACAGAAATATTGGAAATGAATAACTTTAAGAGTAGAAATAAGTAAAAATAATTAGGACACAATAGGTACTGAGCTTCTATCTTTGTTTTTAATAAAATCTATTTCATTATAAAGTTATACAATTTAATCTTTAATAATGGCTATGTTTAACAATCAGCTGACGAAATTCCTGACTACGTAAAAAATTGACTCTCAGGGGCACCTGGGTGGCGCAGTCGGTTAAGCGTCCGACTTCAGCCAGGTCACGATCTCACGGTCCGTGAGTTCGAGCCCCGCGTCGGGCTCTGGGCTGATGGCTGGAGCCTGTTTCCAATTCTGTGTCTCCCTCTCTCTCTGCCCCTCCCCCGTTCATGCTCTTTCTCTCTCTGTCCCAAAAATAAATAAAAAACGTGGAAAAAAAAATTAAAAAAAAAATTGACTCTCATGAGCTGGCATAAACAGCATTTGTACATCATATACTTGTGTACCTATAAAAGCAAAGAAAATCAAATGAAAACCTAATGGAACCAAAGAAGAATCAGTTAAGTTGGTTAGATACAAGACCAACAAATGTAGAGTAAAAACCGTTGATTCACAGTGGCAACAAGCACAATAAAATAATTAAGAAAAGGCCTAATACATAATGAGCAAGTCACCTATTAAGAGACGTGTAAAGCTTTATGGATTCACACTCTATTATTATTTTTTTTTTATTTTTTTTAACGTTTATTTATTTTTGAGACAAAGCATGAACAGGGGAGGATCAGAGAGAGGGAGACACAGAATCTGAAACAGGCTCCGGGCTCTGAGCTGTCAGCACAGAGCCCGATACAGGGCTTGAACTCACTGACCATGAGATCATGACCTGAGCCGACGTCGGCCGCTTAACCGACTGAGCCACCCAGGCACCCCCACACTTTAAAAGACATAAATAAATTAAGAGATATAGCTTGTTTCTACATAGACACAGTTAATGTTGTAAAGATGTAAGCTGTCTCCCAAAGTCCACTAATACAGTCTCAGCCAAAATTCAAACAGGATTTTATACAGAAATTGGCAACCGGATTCTGAAGTTTGTTGGAAGAGAATGTGCCCATGAATGAATTGTTTAAAAAAAAAAAAAAATAGGGGCTCCTGGGTGGCGCAGTCGGTTAAGCGTCCGACTTCAGCCAGGTCACGATCTCGCGGTCCGTGAGTTCGAGCCCCGCGTCGGGCTCTGGGCTGATGGCTCAGAGCCGGGAGCCTGTTTCCGATTCTGTGTCTCCCTCTCTCTCTGCCCCTCCCCCGTTCATGCTCTGTGTCTCTCTGTCCCAAAAAAAATAAATAAACGTTGAAAAAAAATTAAAAAAAAAACACAACTTGGTCTCCTAGATATAAAAAGATTCTCTAAAACATTGGTAATTAAAATAGTGAGATTCTGGCATAAGAGTTAACAAACATATGGAGGAAACTGAGGAAAGAATTCAAAATGTTTCATTTGTAATGAAAGTGTTGTACTCGCTGAGAAAGGAGGCAATTCAAATCAATGGGAAAGGAGGTAGTGCGAATTATTTATCCTACAATTTACCAAAAAGTTGTAAAACTTCCCATTTCACACCAGACAAAAAAAATTAATTCCAAATGCCTAAAAGTCATCAGTATTAAAGAAGGAAATAACTTTAAAGGAATACAGGGTGTTATATTTATAATCTTAGCATGGTGAAATATTTCCTTAGCAAGACACACAAACCAGAAGGGATAAAGAAAAAATTGACAGGTTTTTAAAAACTCATAATTTTTGTATAACAAGAAACCCATCATTTGAGACCAAAAATAAGTTACAGACTGAGAACAAATATCCACCACCATATAGCAAAGAATATATACGAACAATATAACAAGAGGTCCTGGTGATAAACAATAGTAGACTTTAACACACCATTTATGTCAACAGATAGATCATCTAGGCAGAAAATCCAGAAGGAAAAAGTGTCTTTGAATGACACATGAGACCTGGACATTACAGATATATAGGGAATATCCCATTCAAAAACCACAGAATACACATTCTTTTCAAGTGTACATGGAACATTCTTCAGAATAGATAACATGGTTAGGCCACAAAACAAGTCTCAATAAATTTAAGAAGACTAAAATCATACTATGCATCTTTTCTAACCACAGTGGTATTGAAACTAGAGGTCAATCACAAAAGAAAAACTGGAGAAAGAAACCTAAACAACTAAAAAAACTAAACAACAATGGGTCAAAGAGGAAATCAAAGAAGAAATTGAAAAATACATGGAGATCAATGAAAATGAGATCACAGCAGTTGAAAATGTTTGAGATGCAGTGAAAGCAGTTCTAAGAGGGAAATATATAGCAATCCAGGCTTACCTCAAGAAACAAGAAAAGGCTCAAATAAACAATCTAAACTTCCATCTAAAGGAACTAGAAAAAGTAGGACAAATAAAGCCCAGAGTGAATAGAAGGAAGGAAATAATAAAGATCAGAACAGAAATAAATGACATAAAAGCTAAAAAAGAAAATAGAAAAGATCAATGAAATCAAGAGCTGGTTCTTTGAAAATAGACAAAATTGATAAACCCTTAGCCAGAGTCATCAAGAAAAAGAGAGAAAGGACTAAAATAAGTAAAATCAGAAATGAAAGAGAAGTAACAACTGACACCATAGAAATACAAAGAATTATAAGAGAATACTACAAAACAGTTATATGCCAACAAATTGGACACCCTAGAAGAAATTGATAAATTTCTAAGAACATACAATTTTCCAAAATGATCTAGGAAAAAATAGAAAATCTGAATAGACCAATTACTAGTAAAAAAAAAATGAATCAATAATTTTAAAAAACTACCAAAACTAAAAATCCAGGACCAGATGATTCACAGGTGAATTCTATCAAACATTTAAAAAGGAGTTAATACCAATTCTCCTCAAACTATTACCAAAAAAAGAAGAGAAATGAAATTTTCTAAATATATTCTACAAGGCCAACATTACCCTGATACCAAAACCAGACAAAGACACTACAAAAAAAGTAAACTCCAAGCCAATATCCCTGATGAACATAGATTCAGAAATCTTCAACAAAATATAGCAAACCACATTCAACAATATATTCAACATACACCACAATCAAGTGGGATTTATGTTGGGAATGCAAGGATAATTCAAAATTTGCAAATCAATCAACATGATATACCACATCAAAAATGAAACATATACCACAAAAACAGACACTCAGATCAATAGAACAGAATCAAGAACCCATAAATGGAACCACAAACATATGGCCAACTAATCTTTGACAAAGCAGGAAAGAATATCCAATGGAATAAAGACAGTTTTTTCAGCAAATGGTGCTGGGAAAACTGGACAGTGACATGCAGAAGAATGAACCTGGACCACTTTCTTACACCATACACAAAAATCAACTCAAAATGGATGAAAGACCTCAGTGTAAGACAGGAAGCCATCAAAATCCTAGAGGAGAAAACAGGCAAAAACCTCTTTGACCTTGGCCGCAGCAACTTCTTACTCAACACGTCTCCAGAGTCAAGGGAAACAAAAACAAAAATGAGCTATGGGGACCTCATCAAGATAAAAAAAACCTTCTGCACAGTGAAGGAAACAATCAGCAAAACTAAAAGGCAACTGGTGGAATGGAAGAAGATATTTGCAAACGACATATCAGATAAAGGGTTAGTTTTCAAAATCTGTAAGGAACTTATCAAACTCAACACCCAAAAAAACAAATAATCCAGTAAAGAACTGGGCAAAAGACATGAATAGATACTTCTCCGAAGAAGGCATCCAGATGGCCAACCAACACATGAAAAAATGCTCAATATCACCCATCATTAGGGAAATACAAATCAAAACCACAATGAGATATCCTCTCACACCTATCAGGCAACAACAGATGTTGGTGAGGATGTGGAGAAAGAAGATCTCTTTTGCACTGCTGGTGGCAATGTAAATAGTGCAACCACTCTGGAAAACGGTATGGAGGTTTCTCAAAAAATTAAAACTAGAACTACCCTAACACCCAGCAATTGCTCTACTAGGTATTTATCCAAGGGATGAAACAGGTGTGCTGTTTCAAAGGGGCACATGCACCCCAATGTTTATGGCAGAACTATTGACAATAGCCAAAGTATGGAAAGAGCCCAAATGTCCATTGATGGATGAATGGATAAAGAAGATGTGGTAGATATATATACAATGGGGTGTTACTCCACAATCAAAAAGAATGAAATCTTGCCATTTGCAACTACATGGATGGAACTGGAGGGTATTATGCTAAGAGAAATTAGTCAGAGAAAGACAAATATCATATGACTTCACTCATATGAGGACTTTAAGACACAAAACAGAGGAACATAAGGAAAGGGAAGCAAAAACAATATAAAAAAACAAGGAGGGAGACAAAACATAAGAGACTCTTAAATATAGAGAACAAACTGAGGGTTGCTGGAGGCTGCTGTGGATGGGCAAATGAGCTAAATGGGTAAGGGGCACTAAGGAAGACAGTTGTTGGGACGAGCACTGGGCATTACACATAGGAGAGAATCACTGGAATCTACTCCTGAAATCATTATTGCACTATATGCTAAGTGGATGCAAATTTAAAAATAATTAATTAATTAAACAAGAGACAAAAAAATGAAAGTTAAAAATCATATGATCATCTCAATAGATGCAGAAAAGATTTGGCAAAATACCACATCCATTCATGATAAAACCTCTCAATAAGGTGGGTTTAAAGGGAACATACCTCAACATAATAAAAGCCATATATGAAAAACCCACAGCTAACGTCATACATAATTGTGAAAACCTGGGAACTTTTCCTCTAAGATCAGGAACAAGACAAGGATGTGCACTCTCACTACTTTTATTCAACATAGTAGTGGAAGTCCTAGCCACAGCAATCAGACAAGAAAAAGAAATAAGAGGATCTGTATTAGTAAAGGAGCTCAACTGTCACTATTTACACATGATACTATACATAGAAAACCCTAAAGACTCCACCAAAAAAACTGTTACAATTAATAAGTGAATTCAGCAAATTTGCAGGATGCAAAAGTAATACCTACAAATTGGTAATGTTTCAGGGCGCCTGGGTGGCTCAGTCGGTTAAGCGGCTGACTTTGGCTCAGGCCATGATCTCGCGGTCCGTGAGTTTGAGCCCCACGTCAGGTTCTGTGCTGACAGCTCAGAGCCTGGAGCCTGTTTCGGAGTCTGTGTCTCCCTCTCTCTGACCCTCCCCTGTTCATGCTCTGTCTCTCCCTGTCTCAAAAATAAATAAAACGTTTAAAAAAAATTAAAAAAAAAACAAATTGGTAATGTTTCTTTATGCCAATAATGGAGTAACAGAGAAATTAAGAAAACCGTCCCACTTACAATGGCACTACAGAGAAGAAAATATCTAGGAATAGACTTAAACAAGAAGGTGAAAGACCTGTACTCTAAAAGCTATAAAACACTAATGAAAGAAATCAAAGATGACACAAATGGAAAAATGTCCCATGTTCATGGATTGGAAGAATTACTATTGTCAAGATGTCCATCCTACCCAAAGCAATCTACAGATTCAATGCAATTCCTATCCAAATACCAACAGCATTTGGTTCAAAAAGATAAAAAGCACCCCTATGTTTCCTGCAGCATTATTTATAATAGCCAAGATATGAAAGCAACCCGAATGTCCATCAATACATGAGTAGACAAGAAAAATGATATATAAAATATACCTATAGTGGGATATTAGATAACCATAAAAAAGGATACGCTCTTCCCACTGGTGACAACATGGATGGACATAGAGGGTTTTGTGCCAGTGCTAAGTGAGATAAGTCCGACAGGGAAAGACAGACACCATATGATTTCACTCATAAGTGGAATCTAAAAAAATGAAACAAATGAATAAATAAGCAAAAAGCAAAATCAGACCTATATATACAGAGAAAAAAACTGATGGTTGCTTGGGGATGATGGGCAAAATGGGCAAAGGGAGTGGGAGATATAGGTTTCCAGTTAGGGAAGGAATAAGTCACAGCAAGAGAAGGCACAGCATAGGGAATATAGTCAATGATATTGTGATAGGGTTGTATGGTGACAGGTGGTACCTACACCTGTGAGCACAGCATCATGCACAGAAATGTTGACTTGCTACGTTGTACACCTGAAACTAATGTAACATTGTGTGTCAACTACACTCAAATTTAAAAAAAAATTAAAACAATATATCAAGAGGTCCTATAAATCAGAGAAAGATAATACCTCAAGTAAAAGAAAACTGTAACCCATCTGCCTCACAGAAATACCATGAGAGCTACAGATAGGATTTAAATTTTTTTAGCAGCCATATTAAATTATTTAAAGCAGCATATCTATATTATTATTTGAACACATAATCAATGTAAAAATGTTAATGAGATATTCTACATTGTTTTTCTCAGACTAAGTCTTTGAAATCTCTCGCGTACTTTATACTAACGGCGTATCTCAGTTGAGGCAATTTGGCTAGTGGCTATCACATCTGACTGCTGGTTAAAGTGAGTTGTTGGCCCAGATGAGCAGACTATTGCCTCAGATATACCAATGTGCAGAAATTTCCTAAAGCAACAGTGAAGTTACTAAATGGCTATAGTCTTTCCCTCGAGCAAAGTTTGCTAGAAGCAACGACCAGGCCATGCTTAGTTGGGCATTTCCACACCCAGTCTTTGTTTTCAAATTCGTATTTTGTAACTCAGTAGTTGACCTGGGTGGTCACAGTTCTTAGTCCTAGTAGCTATACGATCCATGTAGGGTGGTGGCAGTTCTCAATGGTGAGTAGGGGTCTAGAAGGAATCTGGTTCCATTAAAACTTAACCACTCAGGAGTGCCTGGGTGGCTTGGTCAGTTGAGTGTCTGACTTCAGCTCAGGTCATGATCCCACAGTTCATGGGTTCAAACCCTGCGTTGGGCTCTGCTGACAGCTCAGAGCCTGGAGCCTCTTCAGATACTGTGTCTCTTTCTCTCTCTGCCCCTCCCCCACTCATGCTCTGTCTCTCTCTCAAAAAAATGAATAAACATTAAAAAAACATTTTTTTTAAACGTAACCACTCAGCAAGCTCTGGGCTTCCCCAGGTTTCTTTCTTTCTTTCTTTCTTTCTCTCTTTCTTTCTTTCTTAATATTTATTTATTTTTGACACGGGGCATTGGGGGAGAGACAGAGAGAATGGGAGACAGAGAATCCCAAGCAGGCTCCTCGCTGTCAGCGCAAAGCCCAACGTGGGGCTTGAACCCACGAACCCTGAGATCATGACCTGAGCCGAAGTCAGATGCTCAACCAGCTGAGTCATCCAGGCATCCCCAGATTTCTTAATATGTGAAAAAAATAAATTTAAGCCAATTAATTAAGTTTGCATTACAGGCAGCAAAATTCGGTTTCTTTCTTTCTTTTTTTAAGTTTATTTATTTATTTTGAGAGAGAGAGAGAGAGACGGCGTAAGCAGGGGAGGAGCAGAGAGATTGGAAGATAGAGAATCCCAAGCAGGCTCTGTGCTGTCAGCACAAAACCTGACTTTTGAACTCATAAACCATGAAATTATGATGTGAGCTAAAATCAAGAGTCAGATGCTTAACTGACTGAGCCAACCAAGTGGCCCAGCAAAGTTCAATTTCTCATTGATACACCTTGAGAAGAAGGAATTGTCATGTATTAAGAAGTCCCAAAGCTCTTAAGGAATTCTCCTGAAAGAGAGAACTGACCAAGGGCCAAGGATGAAAGGCCTTCTCAGCCATGCTAAGGAGATTGGGTTTTATCTGGGGTGCGATGCGGAAACTCTTAAGAATTCATTAATAAGTGACATGAGCTGATTTGTGGCTTGGAAAACGCTGGTGCCATTTTGGAGTAGAGATCAGAGAGGGACAAGACTGGAGTCAGGAAGACCCGCTGGTGCAGCTACCGAAAATAAATGGCAAGGATCTGAGCTGTGGTGATGAAGGCAGCGGGCCCTTCATTCATTCCTCCATTCCGTAAGTACATAGTGAATGCCTATCATTTGCCAGGCACTGTGGAATGCATTGGAGATTCCGTGGAAACAGCTTGTGGGCTTACAATCTAACACATATCACACAGTCCTGCTATCCATCAAATGCTTTTTGTTCATGATCTCAATTACTCTTCACAAAAATGCCATGTGTGTGTGTGTGTGTGTGTGTGTGAGAGAGAGAGAGAGAGAGAGAGACAGAGAGAGAGAGAGAGAGAGAGAGAGAAGAGGAGAGGTGGGGTGGGGCACTGTTATTATCTCTCTTTACAGATGCAAAACCTGAGGACATTAGAGAAGTATCTGAATGGATGGACATTAAGGAGGTCGACCAATGCAATTTCTTCCAACATAGAATTTTGTCGACCTAAGCCAGAGGGCTTTAGGACATGGGCGGTTTCTCAGCCCGGGGTCCATTTTCAACCAGCTGGCCAGTTGGCTCGCCCCGAGTAGCTTCATTTCCAAACCTGGTCCCAGGTCGATTCACCCCAGCCTTTGTCCTCAAACAAGCGATTTTTCTTTTCAAATGTTTACTGATATCTGAGAGGGAGAGCACAAGCAGAGGAGAGGCAGAGAAAGAGAGAGACAGAGGATCTGACAGGGCTCAGTGCTGACAGCAGAAAGCTCGACGTGGGGCTCAAACTCACGGAACCACGAGATAGTGACCTGAGCCAAAATCAAGAGTCGGGCGCTTACCCGACAGAACCACCCAGGAGCCCCTGACACAAGCAGTTTTGTATGAAGTTAATTAATACTTGTTGGTCTCAGAATGCATATTTATGGGGCCATTTAAAAAAAAAATATCCATAGTCTCTACATACTCAGGTCAGGCCTACCAGATAAATAGCATATCCTAACTCTCTCTACCCCAGTTCTTCTACAAATAGACATTCTTTACCCTGTATCTGTCCATTCCTACTCAACTGAGGCAACTCTGCAGTATCATTTTAACTCCCTAGCTCTGGAATCTCCAGCAACCACCTCACATCTACCTAATGAGAGACCTCGGTTTTTGTCCTCGGCCTGCCCCCTGGCACTGTGACAGATTTCCACCAGTGGTCTTTCTCTTCTCTGTCAGAGATTCCTTAAGCAGGGGCGCCTGGGTGGCTCAGTTGGTTGAGAGTCCGACTTCCGCTCAGGTCAAGATCTCGTGGTGCATGAGTTGGAGCTGGTGGAATCTGTTTCCAATCCTCTGTCCCCCCCCTCTCTCTGCCCCTCCCCCACTCATTCTCGCTCTCTTTCTTTGTCTCTCTCTCTCTCTCTGTCTGTCTCTCTCAAAGATAAACCAAAAAAAATGCACTTAAAAAAAAACCAGAAAAGAAATTCCTTAAGTAATGACCGAGTCCCTAAATTCTGCTTTCATGCCTGGCACCATGGGTCCTCATGATACTGCCTCATGCTGAGATCTCATGATGAGGATTTCTACAGCTGACCTCTTGGGAGCTCATTAGAAACAACAAACTGTCCTTTGAATAGTCCCATGGTTTGTCCCACTTTCCGGCTTTTTTTTTTTTTTTTAACATCTGTTGAATTCCTTTTATCCATTTGGAACCATAATGGAAGCAACAGACACCAGACCAGTGCTATTTCCTGTAACCCTTTTGACTCCCTCCTCTGCTCGATCTTCATTCCTCCCTGTGTCATTTCCTCCATGACTGGCCCCTTTTCCGGCACCTTCCCTCCCCGTCACAATCCCGTGCCTGCATTCCCACACTTCACCCACGGCTCCCCTCCCCAAGTTTCCAGATCCTTCTCTTCCAGTCTCATCGCCAGTTCCTCTGTCACTTGCCTCCCTGTGGTCCTCAGTCCTCTCAGAACAGATGTCAGCTCTCTTTCACATCACCCCTTCCTTTTCCAAAACAGGTGGCATAAATATCTTTTATAAAGATAGAATCGAATACAGAAGTACAATAGAATATATTATATATTATGTATATATGTATATATAAAATATAATATAGTTTATATACAGACTATGAAAGATGTGGTCACTGATTATAACATGACATCATATTACCTCTTACATAAACAATATATATCATTTTTTGCTGTTATTCATGAGTTTACATAATTTAACACAGGAAAATACTCAGAGACATATATGTGTTCTATTATCATAATAAATTAGACTACCACCTGGACACCTATTTTTCAATCATTACATCTATAATTCTAATTTACTCTTGCCTTCCAAAGTCATGAAATGGATATTAGTCTCCACCTACCTACCTTGCTGGTGATTGGGAGAGTCAAAGTGTCAAAAGAGTTAGGCTCTTTATTTATTTAATGTATTTATTTTTTAATGCTTATCTTTGAGAAAGATAGAGCACAGCAGGAGAGGGGCAGAGAGAGGCAGACACAGAATCCAAAGCAGGCTCCAGGCTCTGAGCTGTGAGCACAGAGCCCGAGGCGGGGCTCGAACTCACGGACCGCGAGATCATGACCTGAGCCGAAGTTGGATGCTCAACCGACTGAGCCACCTATTTATTTATTTCTTAAGTAAGCTCAATGCCTATCTTGGGGCTTGAGCTGACAGCCCTTTGATCAAGAGTTGCATGCTCTAGGGGCGCCTGGGTGACTCAGTCAATTAAGCGCCCCACTCCTGATTTCAGCTCAGGTCATGATGTCATGGTTTGTGAGTCTGAGACCTGAGTCTAACCCCACGTCGGCCTCCATGCTGTCAGCACTGAGCCTGCTGGGGACCCTCTCTCTCTCTCTCTCTCTCTCTCTGCCCTTCTCCCACTCGTGCTCACTCTCTCTCAACATAAATAAACTTAAAAAAAAAAAAAAGGGCTGCATGCTCTACCAAGTGAGTCAGCCAGACACCCCCTAAAAGCCCTTTAAAAACAGCCAAAGTGTAGAGCCATGACGCAATACTGTGTAACCTCTGTCTTCTGTCACGTGACACAGCTTGTATCCCCACAACATGTCCCTAAATACCAGTGGAATTATTCCCACCTTATAGAGAAGAAAGCAGGCAGGTATTATCCACAATCATATGTCAGACCAATTATATAACAGGAAAAACAACTATTTTCAGTTGCTCCCGGTTTAAAACTTCTTTTTTTTTTAAATGTTTATTTTATTTTTGAGAGAGGGAGTGTGTGTGAGAGCTGGGGAGGGGCAGAGAGAGAGGGAGACAGAGGATCTGAAGCAGGCTCTGTGCTAACAGCAGAGAACCCCGTGTGGGGCTCAAACTCACCAACCATAAGATCACGAGTTGAGCTGAAGTCAGACGCTTAACTGACCGAGCCACCCCGGCACCCTGGCTTATAAACTTCTAATGTTGAAACATGTGGATCTGTGACTCATACATCCATGGGAAATGCATGTGGTCTAATTTTTCTCAAATCAACTCCTTCCGGGGCAGCATAAACAGTACCCTTTTAAACTATCAGCAGCTGGAGAAAATACCTATGTATGCACAAATTAAATAATATAGAGCAGTGACCACATCGAAGGAGGATTTTGTGGCATATCCTTGTTGGATATCCTCGTATATCATTGTCGGCTGCCAGGATGCAAATATCTTCCCCCTGCTCTTCATTCTGAGTAATCAGGGATCTGTCATTACGGGACATCCATTCTTATGAAGCATAAAAGCACTCACTGAAATATTAACATCCACTAATATTACACACGTAAGCATCTGTTGAGTAGTACGTGAAATGGAACGCTTCTCTGAATACACACATTGAAAATGTAAGAAAAATTAAGGATATTTTACATCTTTGAATCCCAGACTAAAAATGTGGTTCATGGATACACTCAATCATCAGTGTTTCGGTCAAGCAGTGAGAAGACCATTTCCTCTAGTCAAAAAGAACAGGCAATACTTACACCATTTTGTATTTTACAGTATTTTTCTTTCCAGAATGACAAAGGTTGCTTTACCTGCCCCACCGAAAAACTCCATTAATTTTTTTGAAACCTTTTGTAGAGAGATTAGTAAATGTTAATTGGATTATTTAAAAACAAGTCCCAATAAATTCAGACATCAATCTGTTTTAATAAAAACTTCTCTAATAACGACTGACTGATCTCCACTAATCGTTCGTCCAATAACTTAGTTGATGATACTATTTAAAAGTCCTCTGTTTTCTTGTTAAAGTAAAAAACAAAATCCAGCAAACTCAAGAATAAAAAACAGCCCAATCTGACACACAGATCAGTAGAACCAAATAGATTCTAGAAAGAAAGACACACATATAAGGT
This sequence comes from Prionailurus bengalensis, assembly GCF_016509475.1. Lineage (NCBI taxonomy): Eukaryota > Metazoa > Chordata > Mammalia > Carnivora > Felidae > Prionailurus > Prionailurus bengalensis. The sequence goes on from NC_057358.1 coordinate 26,134,392, forward strand.
CAACTGATTTTCAATAAAGTACAAAGGCAAGTTAGGGCAAAAAGGATTTTTTTCTAGCCAAAGGTACAGAAAAATTAGGGTAACCGAAGGCAAAAAAAAAAAAAAAAAAAAAAAAGCTTTAATTCAAACCTCATGCCATACCCCAAAATTCCCTCAAAATAGATCATTTACCTAAATATGAAATAGAACTTCAAAAAAAAAAAAAACCAACTTGTAGAAGAAAATTTTCATGACCCTGGGTTGGGCAAAGATTTCTTAGATAAGATCCAAAAAAGAAGAAATTAATAAATTGGACTTCATGAAAATTAGGCACTTCTGCTCTTTGAAAGCCATTGTTGCAGTAGCATGGAAACAAAACAGACTGGAAGAAAACGTTTGCACGTGACGTACCTGATAAAGGTCTCGTATCCAGAAAATATAAGGAACTCTCAAGACTCAATAATAAGAAAATAATCAATCCAGTTTTTAAAACAGGCAAAGGAAGGGCACCTGGGTGGCTCAGTTGGTTAAGCATCCGACTCTTGATATCAGCGACTCTTGATATTTTGCAGTCAGGGCATCGAGCCCCATGTTGGGGACTGCTGGGGGCTGTCTCTCTCCCTCTCTCTCTCTGCCCCCCCCAATAAATAAATAAACATTAAAAAATAAAAATTAAAATGGGCAAAAGAGTTGAACAGACACTTCACCAAAAAAAATATATTTATATATATGAATGGCAAACAAGCCCATGAAAGACATTGAAATCCTGAGTCACTGGTAAAATGGAAATTAAAACCACAATGCCATACTACTACCTGCTTGTGTGAGGGGCTAAAATTAACGATACTGATCATGCCAAGCGCTGGCGAGGATGTGGAGTAACTCACACACTGCTAGTGAGAACGCAAAGTGATATCACTGCTTCGGAAAAATTCACATACGAAATGTTTCTAGCGGCTTGACGGGTCACAGCCCTAAAGTGGCAACAGCTCAAATGTCCGGCAACGGGTGGCTAGGTAAATTGTGGCTTATCTGTACAAAAGAACGGTACTCAGCATTTAAAAGGAATGATGTGTTGATACAGATAACAACATGGAGGGATCTCAAAATAATTATGCTGAAAGAAGCCAGACAAAAAAAAAAAACCCAGAGCACTTTTTAAATGTCATGTCATCTAATCCACCTAAGAAAAAAATGTCTGCTGTTGAACCGCATATTTGCAATTCGTTTCATGTTCTCAGTGAAAGCTTGTACGCTGATGATTTATTTGACTAAATTATTTTGTTCGTATGTAGCAAAAGATGTCTTGTATCAGGATAAATCATTCTGATGCTGACATATTACTGTACTCCTTTATTCTCTCTCCCTCTTGTGTTCTTGAATTCTAGAATGCCATCGGCATCTATTTATTTCATTCATAAGGTCCCGTTATACGCCAGATACATGTAGTGCCTGAGAATACAAAGATGAGTCCGACCATGATTGGAAGGACTTATTGTCAACATTATGTTGTGTAAATATCTGCTAATTGCAAACAATACTTTATTTAGGGATTACCTTTGGAAGATGATACCACATATTATCTAATTTTTGTATTTTTCTTAGTCCACAGACATTCCTATGAGGATGAGGAATGTATCAGACGCTCTACTGCGGGCAAAAGGGCAGCTACAAAGGGGAGAATTAGCTACAGAAGGCAGCTAACCTGGCCCACCAGAATGCTGATATGCGCCAGGACTCCCAGTCAGCCTAGGCAGTCACACTGGGTCCCACACTGATGGGGCCCAGCCTCGGCCGCTTGAGTCAGTGGGGAACAGTGGTGGCCCCTCCCTGTATCAGTTAGGGTTCTCCAGAGAAATAGAACCAATAGGATATAGACTCAGATGATATAATACATAAGTTCGATTATATCCTAGATCATGTATATGGAGCGATTTGTTATAGGAATGGGCTCGTGTAATTGTTAGAGGCCAAGAAGTCTAATCACCTGTGTCTGCAGCCCAGAGGATCACTCACACATCAGTGTGAGTCTGAAGGCCTGAGAGCCAGTGAGTGCCCACATCCAAGGTTAGGTGAGGGTGAGGTCCCACCTTCAATAGAGAGAGCAAGTTCACCGTTGTTCCACCTTTTTCTTCCCCTCGAGGAATTGGACGATGCCCACCCACACTGGGAAGGACCACCTGCTTTACCCAGCTGGTCAATTCAAACGTTAATCTCTTCTGGAAAAGCCCTCACAGACACACCCAGAAATCACGCTTCGCCAGCTGTCTGGGCATCCCCGAGCCCCGTCAAGTTGACACATGAAATGAACCATCACGCCGTCCGAGGCAGTGACCCAGGGGGTCCAGGTAAATAAGACGTGGACAAAGGGGTACTCAGAGGCTGTTGTGGAAGATGGGAAACTTCGCACTCAGGACCAGTTTCCTGTGGGCAGAAGAGGGGGCCGTCCCAGAATCCGTGTAAGAGGGCATCGCAACACAATTAACAAAACAGTCTCGAAAAAGAATGAAACAAAATGTGCCTTGAACTACTGACGTTATCAGATAATACAATAAGAAATGAACAATTAGCCACGTTAATGATCATAACCAAGAAACCTTTCCTAATACAAAGGTTTCTGTGATGATTTATCATACCAATTATTTTGAAAAGCTTACATAAAACTACTGAAAAAAAAAAACAAACAAAAAGTAACATAAAACCTAAATCCATTTGCAAGTATGAACGTATCATGTATCTCAGCCTTGATTTACAAATAATACTGAAATATTTGGAAACCAAAAATTCTTCTTTTTCACGTTTATTCATTTTCAGAGACAGAGAAAGAGCACAAGTGGGGGAGAGGTGGAGAGACAGGGAGAGAGAATCCCACGCAGGCTCCTCGCTGCCGGTGCAGAGCCTGACGTGGGGCTCAAACCCACAAACCACGAGATCATGACCTGAGTCGAAGTTGGGTGCTTCACCAACCTACCCAAAATTCTTAAATTATGTTTTTAGTAAATATTACAACAGCACAATTTTTTCAACAATTCCTAATACAGGAGTGGGGACATTAAAAGAAGTTTTCTCTTAAGCTTTCCCCTGGGTCCCCATAAATGTTTAGAAACACTGTTGCCGAACCAACATCTTGCTGTGAACCAAACCATCTTCTCATCTTGTTCCAGTCTCAGGTGGTGGGACATGAAATCCAGAAATTTCTCTCCCCTACTGCCTGCTGTGGGGGAGAGAAATTATGGAGGAAGGAGAAGAAGCTAAGAAAGAAACTAAGGGCGGACACTTGGGTGGCTCAGTCGGTTAAGTGGCTGACTTCAGCTCAGGTCACGATCTCGTGGTTTGTGGGTTCGAGCCCCGCATCAGGCTCTGACCTGACAGCTTGGAGCCTGGAGCCTGCTTCGGATTCTGTGTCTCCTTCTCTTCCCCTCTCCAACTTATGCTCTTTCTCTCTCCCTCTCAAAAAAAAAAAAAAAAAAATTTTTTTTAATAAAAAGAAAAAAAAAGAAAGACACCAAGGGAAAGGAATAAGGAAGAACACGAAGCTAGGAGCTGGTCGAGGAATAAAATGAGGTTGAGAAAAATAGGAGAAAAGGGAAAAAAATTGGAAGAAAGAGAAAATGCTAACAGAAAAGTGTAGGAAGGAGACTGAAAACCCAGCTGCCCCTGCAGAGAGAATGTTTACATGTGATTCGCTTCTCCCTCTACAGACTGGGGCATAGAATCCAGCGGTTTTCAACTTTCGCTTTCATGGTTACTGTTCCGAAAGCTAGAAATTCTTATCATTTTCCTTTACTTCCCTCTCAGACTCTTCTCACCCACCCGCGACATTAACCTCGAACTGGGGAGAGCAGAAAAATGGTAACGAGAGAAAGAAGCAGATGGGCATCTGGAAATCTGTAGCTAGTCACTACTGGTCCCTAAGTTCGTACAGAGCACACTACAAGAACATTCTCCTGGAAAACATGAGCCTGATGGAAACCCTCTTGTGAGGTAAGCAGCTGAGACAACTGCCAATTTCAAGTAACAGACAAATGGAAGCAGACCGGTGGCCTCCTGGCTTTCTGGGCGGCCGAAACCTATCTGCTCTCAACAGGGGTTTTCCTTTGGAGAGTCCGACTTCTTGCCAAAGCCATCTTTCAGCCAAAAATCATTTTCCTCTAGTTTACAGGAAAAAGAGGAAGACAGAATCCCACCCATCCTTTTCTGAGCTGATTATTTTCCATGTGGAATTAATGAGCTTTCCACAGCGAGGTCAAGTTGCTTTGTTCAGATCACGAAATCCGTACTTTTGCTTCACACGAGACAATTCAAACTGATGGGGATCTCAGCCCGTTAGGGGCAAAGTCCTTTGAGTGGCCAAAAAGAAGAATGCTACTGTTTTGATGAGATAAAAGTTAGATTCAGTGTTCTCTCCAAATTTATCTGCCTCCCACTGACAGAGGAATTCACAATGAAAAGTTTGATATTCACAGAGTATTTAAAATACAAATCTACATTTTCAACATCTTCCTGTGGCGGGCCAGCGTTTCAGAATATGCACTGGGGGCGCCTGGGTGGCTCAGTCAGTTAAGCGTCTGACTTCGGCTCATGATCTCATGGTTTGTGAGTTCGAGCCCCGCGTCGGGCTCTGTGCTGACAGCTCAGAGTCTGGAGCCTGCTTCAGATTCTGTGTCTCCTTCTCTTTCTGTCCCTCCCCCACTTGGGCTCTGTCTCTCTCTATCAAAAATAAATAAATGTAAAAAAAAACAATTAAAAAAAAAAGAATATCCACTGAAAAACATTAGAGAAAAGAGCGGTGATTCTGGACCAGGTACCCATCCCCATCCCATACTACACACAATTCGAACTTGCCAGATAAAGCCACACCTCCCTGGGATATGGCAACAAGGGGACCCCACTGAGTGGGGACGTGTGGGCCTGTGCACCGGGTCACCACTGAAGACTCCCACCTTCCAAGGAATAAGTGACACACAAAATAGAGAAAGAGAGAGACTGAGGGGTGTAAAGTTTCTCTCTAGAGCTCCCGCCGTCTGGGAGTCCTGAAAGTCACAAGGGTGAAAAAGCGGACATAGAAGTTATTCCTAGGCACCAAGAGAAACTAGGCCCAGTTAGGAGAATCAGAAAATGGTCTAATCAGAAAATGATCTGTCTCCTCAGGCGCATATTTAATGAGAGTACCCCAACCGTAGGAACTACAATGATTTTAGCTTCTTTGGAAAAGAAGGGAGACGGTGAGCTTACACACTCTGCCCACCCGAAGAGATCCCCAGACCCGTGCCAAAGGATAGGAAGACGATAACAGAGGGTTCGGAGACAGGAAGCGTGCCTGCAAAGGAAAACACACGGCAGGGTCGAGAACAGGGCGGCTCTTTCCCCAAAACGAACTTGGGGTCTTGCAATAAAAATTTCGAGATGACTCTTCAAATGATTACTGTAAAGCATAAGCATTTTTCATGGGGAAGCATGGGTCCACAATCTGAAGAATTTGTCGTTTGTAGGTGAAGATAAACGGGGCAGGAAGTAGACACGGCACAGGGATCAAGTTTAAGCAATTTTCATTTTGTTGTGTGTCTCTTTATGTCCTAGAAGATGATGATGCCACTAATAAGGGGGCCAGAACAAATCCTGAGGCAATGCACTGGTCACCCTCACCTTCACCTCCATGCAGGGCCGCAGAGCACAGTCACACGTGAAAAAACCACTATGAAACATCCACACGTCCTATTGCAGAAGGCAAGGTTACACGAGGAAAAATTTCACTCATTCAGCAAATATTTATTGAACACCTACTGTGTGCACCCGCTGAGGGTGCAACAGCAAACAAAACAATGTTCTTGTGTTTATGGACCTTCGTTCTAGTGGAGGAGACAAACAGTAAGCCAATAAACAAGACAGTGTTCGATGGGGGGAAATCATATACATGAAATCAAGCAGAATAAGGGAATTAAGTATAAGGGTGATGCTATTAAATAGAATGGTCAGTGAAGGAAGGACTCTCTGAATAAACGCCTTTCCAGGAGAGACTTAAGTGAAATCAGGAAGGGAGACATGTGCTGGGTAAAGGAAACAGTGCATGCAAAGGACCTGAGGCATTAGGTATGTATGCTTGAGGCAAGGAGCAATATGCAATATGCAATATGCCATGTGTGCTACAGGCAAGAAGGCAAGTGATGGAGTGGAGTCAGTGAGGGTGAGTTTACCTCGTCTGAAATCCTTTTTTTAGAGTGAAGCAATTGAATGGCAAAAAGGCTAATTACCCAATTAATTGTAGCTTCTGTCCAAAAGGATTACTGGTAACAAACCTAGAGAGCTCAAGTGACTCATGTGAGTTCACCTCATTGATCCTTGACAGAATCGGGGTAAGTCTTCTAGGTCTGCTGCTAGCCTATCCAGTACCTTTGAGCAAATTAGAAGGGGTGTCTCTTCCTCTCGGAAAATGCCACTTCACGCTCGTGTGCGCTCCTCGGCAGTCGGGGCCTGGCCTGGAGCTCCGCTCTCACTTACCTCCTCAGTCAGGCACCCCCTGGGCTGGGCCCAACCCACAGAGCAATGAGCAGTGGCTCAGAATCAACAGCTTCCTCCCTGCATCGTGATGCTTCCCCAACGAACGGTCAGATAATTCCCAAGACGTTGGTTTTGTGTTTGAAGTCTTAGTTAATTCTGATCATACAGCTCATTTTGCAATAGTTGTGCAGCCGCGTTCCTTTGAATCCCTTGGTCTATGTTGGAAATGGTTGACTAAGGGAAAAGATGAGTTTGCTTGACCACAGAGGGAGAATGAGATGTGTATCAGTTTCCCGTGGCTGCTGTAACAAATTAACACAAACGCAGCGGCTGGAAACAGCGTAAATTTACTATCTCCCATTTCTGGAGGTCAGAAGTCCTCAACTCAAGGTGTCGGCAGGGTTATGTTTCCTCTGGAGGCTGTAGTGGCTAATCCATTTCCTTGCCTTTTCCAGCCTATAGTGGCCATCTGCATTCCTTGGTATATAGCTCTACCTCCCTCCCCGGCCCCCACCCCCTCACCCCCTCACCCCCTGGCCCCCATCTTCAAAGGCAGTAGCATAGCATCTTCAAATTCCTCTCTCTCTCTCTCTCTCTCTCCTCCCCACCCCTCACCTCGGCATCCATTGTCACCTCTCCCCTTCTGACTCTGACCCTCCTGTCTCCCTCTTAGGACACTTGTGAATATACTGGGACTGCCTGGATAATCCAGGATAATCTCCCCACCTCAAGATGCTAAATTTAACCACTTCTGCAAAATTCCTTTGTCATGTTAAGTGGCATGGTGGCTTCCAGGGATTAGGATATGGACGTGTTTGTGGGGCCTAATTCCATCTACTATGAGATACAATAAGAAAATTCACTCACTGAGAAGATCCCTTGCCCCACACTGTTCCTAGACTTAAAATTTCTTTCTTTCAAATTTTTTTAATCTTTATTTCTGAGCGAGACAGACAGACAGAGCATGAGCAGGGGTGGGGCAGAGAGAGAGGGAGACACAGAATCCGAAGCAGGCTCCAGGCTCTGAGCTGTCAGCACAGAGCCCGACGCGGGGCTCGAACTCGCAAACTGTGAGATCGTGATCTGAGCCGAAGTTGGACGCCCAGCCAACTGAGCCACCCGGGCGCCCTTAAATTTTCTTTTAGAGGCTCATTCTTCACCCCTTGAAGGCTTTCTGAGCTTGTAAGTCTTTGCCGATAAAATATAAACACTCCCTGGGAGATAATACACGCTGAGCCTTATCTGTAGAGATTTCACCAGGAGGAGGAAGACCCTGGGAAAGAATTTAACAACATGAGGAGGGGTGCTTGTGAACCGTGAGCACAAAACCATTATTTCCCAGTTGTTGCCAAAAGCTAACCTACCCTCTTAAAAAGAACGTGCAGTTAGCGCTCAAAGTCTAGCCTTCTGTTGTTAACCACAACTTGTCCTTGAGTTCTCTGTGTCTCATTTTCCTCATTGTGAACGAAGAATAAGAGCTGTCCTACCCAAACATAGTACGTGGAAGACATTTAAACACCTGCACGTGGAAGTCCGTGGACACATGTAACAGATGGGGTGAGCGAACATTCCTTTCGTGATAAAAGCTTTGACAGGCACTCTCCCCGAGGGCTCACAGCTGCTCTTTGAGGCAGGTGCTGTCATTACCCCCATTTAGTAGGTGAGGAGACTGAGGCTTGGGTCAAATAACCCGACAAAGCTCACACAGTGAGGGAGCGGCAGAGCTGTGACGTGAACTTAATTCTAGGCTCTCGGCCTTTTATCACGATAGATTATTCTGCCTGTAAAACATCTGTGGGAAAACTGCGAACCAGCCCAGCATACAGCGTCGGACATGGCATTTGGGCGAGATCATAGAAAGGAGGCAGAAAAGATAGAGCCAAACTGTCTTTAAAATTACAAGGAGTGGGGCGTCTGGGCGGCTCAGTCGGTTAAGCGTCAGACTTCGCCTGGGTCATGATCTCAAGGTTCATGGGTTCGAGCCCCACGTCGGGCCCTGTGCTGACAGCTCAGAGCCTGGAGCCTGCCTCGGATTCTGTGTCTCCCTCTCTCTCTGCTCCTTCCCCACTCACACTCTGTCTCTCTCTCAAAAATGAATAAACATTAAAAAAAGCTTTTTAAAAATTACAAGAAGCAGTCATTTCAAGGCAAGTGAGCTTTGCAAAGGGAATAATTTGTAGTTTGGGGGTCATGTGCCATTTTAACATTCGGGCATCTGGGATGCAAATCGGCCGAGGCCTGCCTCTAACCCTCCACAGCTCCCTGCCCAACCTCCACACTCTGGGGAGACCACAGACACGGCTACTTTCAGGAACCACGCATTCTTTTGTTTGCAAATTATTAAACACTCAAAATGTTAGAAAAGAAGAATCAAATCCTGAAGATATCAGAAGGAAGAAAGTAATATGATTTATGAATGAACAAATTAGAAACCCGGACATAACTTACATTAACAAATACATTCCAATGGGGCTCCTTTAACAAGAACACTCCCCATCAAAATAGATGAATCCTGACATTTTCATCAAGAACAATACAAATGAGGGGGCGCCCGGCTGGCTCAGTCGGTAGAGCATCTGATACTTGATCCCAGGGTTGTGAGTTCAAGCCCCACATTGGGCATGAAGCCCACTTTAAAAAAAAGAAAAACACAATGAAAGAAAAAAAAATAATAAGAAAAAAAAATAAGAAAAACCATGAACAGATTAAATGAGACCATTATAAACAATTTCATAAATATCTTAATCTAAACAAAGGTAAATTCAAAAAAATTGATACCAGAAGAGATGCAAAACAGGAATAGACTGAGTAGGAATGTATTTCCCTGGCTGGGGTCCCATTTAACCTTCCCATGAACATTCGAGAACGCTGCTCCCATCTCTGCAGGCTGAACTCCTACCCTTCCCTTCCTCCTTTCTTTCAACCACCCTGTTTCCCCCACTCAGACCCCTCCCGCTTCAGCCCTTCCTGTGTCTCCACTTCCGTTTCCATCCGCAACCCTCCTTTCCCAAGCCACACCATGACTTGTGAAACTCAGGTTCAATTTTGAACAAGCTTCCCTATGAGTTAATGTATTTTTTTTTTTTAAATTTTTTTTTTTCAACGTTTATTTATTTTTGGGACAGAGAGAGACAGAGCATGAATGGGGGAGGGGCAGAGAGAGAGGGAGACACAGAATCGGAAACAGGCTCCAGGCTCTGAGCTGTCAGCCCAGAGCCCGACGCGGGGCTCGAACTCCCTGACCGAGAGATCGTGACCTGGCTGAAGTTGGACGCTTAACCGACTGCGCCACCCAGGCGCCCCAATGTATTTTTAATTAGTTATTTACTTGTAAACTTACTGTGTTAATCGTGAGCAAAACCAGCCAAAGTCCCTGTTCTCTGATGACTTACATTTTTAGTGGGTGGAAGGCTGATCACTATAATAACTCTAGAGGCACAAGGAGAAAGAAGAAAAATAAAGCAGGCGCTCCCGGTGCTGCGCGTCTGGCTGCCCAAATCGCTGTCAACAGTTACAAAATGGATTTTCTTCTGCCTCGGTCATCGGATTTTTAAACATTCTTGGGCACACTTTAGTCTGATTATCTAGACTGAAAAGAGTTAACACATAGGCATAGTAATGCATTTACTCTTGTAATAAGCCTGTCAGGCAGATAGCATAACGCCATCGTTACGTTTTTTTCACGGAGCAGAGAGACGAAGGAACTTTCTCGAGGTCTCACAGCTACACCGTGGCTGAACTGGCATTTGAACCAGACTGTCTGTCCCCAGAGTTCATGCACTTTACCAGTATGTCTGTCTGTGCCCTTGACTGAAGTCATCTTACATGAATTCCTTCCATCATCCTCTTTTCCACACCAAAACTTCTGTGTGATGTATTTTCAGTCTTCTCTACATTTGCTCAAACGCTGTCACTCTTTTCAAGCCTTGCCCCTGCACCTGTCCCTTTCTCCTGCACCTCCTGAGACCGTTTCATGCCTCTTTGTACACCCTTCTTGTACCTTTTTAAAATAAGGAACATGGGGCGCCTGGGTGGCGCAGTCGGTTAAGCGTCCGACTTCAGCCAGGTCACGATCTCACGGTCCGTGAGTTCGAGCCCCGCGTCGGGCTCTGGGCTGATGGCTCGGAGCCTGGAGCCTGTTTCCGATTCTGTGTCTACCTCTCTCTCTGCCCCTCCCCCGTTCATGCTCTGTCTCTCTCTGTCCCAAAAATAAATAAACGTTGAAAAAAAATTAAAATAAAATAAAATAAAATAAGGAACAGGGCTCTGTTGTGAAATTCACATGCTTTCTTTTCTTTTTTTAATGTCTTATTTATTTTGAGGTGTGGGGGGGGTGGGGCGGCAGAGAGAGAGAGGTGGACAGAGGAGCCAAAGCAGGCTCTGAACTGACATCAGTGAACCCAATGTGGGGTTCGAGCTCACGAACCCTAAGAGTGTGACCTGAGCCAAAGTCAGGTATTCAACCGACTGAGCCACCCAGGCACCTCTGCTTTCTTTTTGCCCTGCTCAGTACACAGACCTTTGCTGTTCTTGTCCTGAGGTGTCTGTAAATTTGGGGGGAATTTGGATCGTTAGCACAGGAATGTAGCAATGCCTAAAGGAGAGGCATAATCATCTTCTGACATGCAAAACACGATCATGCAACAAGAAGATAGCCTTTATTCCTCCCCACCTCAACTGATTACATTTCTTTAAATCAAGCAGGCTCAGAGGTCAATTCTTCGAATTCTGTTGTGCGGGGAAAGCCCTCATCAACATCAGGTTTCACAGCGTTCCAGGGAAGCAGAGTCACAGAGGAGAGAGTAGGACTTAGGGGTCATCAAGGAGAGGCAGGCGGGAAGAAAGAGGGCTGGGCAGACCTGTGTCCTCATGGTTCCCTTTCTGGGCTCCATCCCGTAAGAAGGCAAGGGTCTTGGAGGAATGCCCCCCACCCCCAGCACCACCAACCGCCCACCTAGGACTCTGGAAAGCCATCTCTCTGTCATGCTGCCCCAAGACGCATCTCAGCCACATCAAGGAAAATTTGGCTTCCATGAAAAACACATTTGACACAACCTTCCTTCTCCCATCTTTCTGGTTTCCCCCTCTAATTCTGTACGTGTTCTTTGACTTTTCCTGGTTCTCCTCCTTTCTTTCATTCTCTAAGTGTGCACATTCTCTGGGGCACCTGAGCGGCTCCGTCAGTTCGACGTCTGACTCCTGATTTCAGCTCAGGTCATGATCCCAGTCTTGTGGGATCAAGCCCCACGTTGGGCTCTGCACTGACAGTATGGAGCCTGCTTACGATTTTCTCTCTCTCCCTCTCCCTGACTTCTCTCCCGCTCGAAAGTGCACTCTCTCTCTCTTTCTCTCTCGGTCTCTAAAAATAAATAAGTACATACATAAATAAATAAATATGCCCACTCTCCAAAGTTTTGTCCTCACCATGTTTTCTTTCCTTTAGTGATCTGATTTCTTCCTATACTATGAAGTCACCAAAGGAAGATGTCTTCCAAATCCGTAACATCTGGTCATAACTTCTCTTTGGGGCTTCTGTATTGCATCTCCAAGCTCTCCTACATATTTCCACCCTTCTTTTTGCCTGTAACTCCAGCCCGATACAATTAAAGCCACATATATTCCTTGCCATCTTCCAAACCACTCTCCCTGGCTTCCTATACCTGTTAATGACATCACCGTTCTTTGTGAATTTCCCTACTTTCCATCTTGAAAGCCTCAGATATTTCACACATATTTATAACAACGGGGTAAAGTACCTAACACATGCAAGAATTACTACGTGGCAATGCTGAGGGCTTTCCACCTGTTAATTCACTTAGTCCTCATAACAGTGCTATGAAATTGTTACTATGATCGCTACCATTTTATAGCTATGGAAACTGAGGCACAGAGAGGCTAATGTCACATAGTCAGCAAGTGGCAGATGCTGAGACTTGAAACCAGGCGGCCAGTTCTAGAATCTGTACTCCTCACCACTCTACTCTGCTGCTTCCCACCACACGACAAACGAAAAATGGATACCAAAAAAACCATAATGGGATCATAGCTGTGGGAAGCAAACAAGCAAACCAACGATCTAAACAACTAGGTATAGAAAAAAGACTAGAAGGAAATACAATCCTGGGTGCAGGCTGGAATGAGAGCAACTTTACTTTCTACCTTCCACTTTTCTGATTTTCCAAATTTCCTATTATGAGTATAATGTTTACAACGGAAACATATTACAAATGCAATATGTTGTTAATGCATAATACATTTTACATTTCATTGTTTTCAATGTTTATTTTTGGAGAGAGAGAGGTAAAACATGAGTTGTGGAGGGGCACAAAGCAGGCTCTGTGGTGACAGCAAAGAGCCCGATGTGGGGCTCGAACTCACAAACCCTGAGATCATGACCTGAGCTGAAGTTGGACACTTAACCTCCTGAGCCACCCAGGCGACCTTACATTTCATTTTTAAATGAGTTAAAATTCAGCGTGCCTGGGTGGCTCAGGAGGTTAAGTGTCTGACTTTTGATTTCAGCTCAGATCATGATCTCACAGTGTGTGGGACTGATCCCCTCGTAGGGCTCTGTGCTGACTTTTCAGAGCCTGCTTGGGACTCTCTCTCTTCCTCTCTCTCTTTGCCCCTCCCCCACTTGCATACACGCACATGCACGCTCTCTCTCTCTTGAAATACACATTATAAAAATTTTAAAAACATAAATGAATTTTAAAATTCATTTCACTGCAACACATTGAAACGTGGAAAATCCAGTCGCAACATACGTCCCTCCCCCAACAACAACAAAGTCGCTTGTGCATTTCTGAGACACCTGTATCTTCCGTTCCATCCCGCACTCCTGTTCTGGCTGTGGTCTCCCACTGATACAGTGACTCTTATATGTAAAACCATGGGACGTGCGAGATTAACCTTCTTAAGACCAAGGTTTCTTTATATGACTTCCCCATTCAGTAGTTTTCTGTCTTCCTGTTACTCATAGAATTTAATTCAAACTATCTAGTCCGACATGAAATTTGTCCGCCGTCTGGCCCTAACCTTCTCTGCAGTCTTTTCTTCCTTGTTTTCCTTTTATGTTTCCTGTGAGCCAATCAGCCCCACATCACTCCCTCTGCCTCGTTCTTCTGTAGCTCTCCCCAGCTCCCACGGGAACCCTGACCCAAGGGCATCAGCAGCCGGAGCCCAGCTTCTGGGCTGGTTTGGAATTAGCTCCTGCTTCCCGGTGGCCAGTGTCCGCCGCTCTGGTCAGGTTTCCCCGGCTCCAGAGCGCTGTCCTGGCACATCCCTCAGCCTTCCGCAGTGTTGGGAGCCAGGGAGCCCGGAGTGAGCCTCAGCTGTGCCAACTCTCCCAGGTTAGCTCTGAGCCCCGTGTGTGGGCTTGCTCTGCTCTTTGTCTCCCTCCGTTCTGCATATTTCCCCCCCAGTCACGATGACCTCGTGCTCTGCACAACTTGGGCCAGATTTAAGTTGGACCCTGCCCAGCCCTCTTGACTTCTGCCTTGGACTCCCGACTAAGTTTGCCAGCACACTGAATCGGACCTCCTTGAATCGCCCGACCCACCTAAGGCCCCTGGGTCCCGGAGATAGCATGACTTGACCCCACTGACCCCAGACGCTACTGCCTCGCGCCCTCGCTTCCATACCTGCTCCAACACTCCGTTCGTGTTGCCCAAATTTCCCATAAGGCACCTGGGAGTCTCTCTGAGGTTTGACAGTTTCTGCCAAAAAAATATCCCCCCCAATCTTTTCTGCCCCTGGAGCCTTTGGTTACACTGTTCCTTTTGTCCAGAAATCCCTGTGAAGGATTATAGTTTCTACCCCCACTTTGGTGCGTGTGTGGTAAAACACGTATCATACACGATTTGCCGTTGCAACCATTTTGAAGCGTATAGTTCAGTGGCATTAATGACATTCATATTGTTGGACAACCGTCACTATATCCATTCCCAGAACCTGTCATCATTTCAAACGGAAACCCTGGACCCATTAAACAATAACCCCCACTCCACGCTTCCTCCCAGACCCTAGCAACCACCCTTCTATCTCTGAATCTAATGCCTAATCTAGGTATCTCATATAAGTGGAATCATATAATATATTGAAATGGATATAATATTTTTATTTCTTTGAAGTGTAATTGACATGCTACATTATACTAGTTTCATGGGCACAACATAGTGAGTCAACGCTTGCATTCATTGTGAACTGATAAACAACATCCATTTTTTTAGACATTTAAAATCAATTGATTCGTTAATTAATTAACACGAGAGGGAGAGAGAGAGAATCTTATGCAGACTCCAAGCTCAGGAGCCTGACAGGAGGCTCAATCTCATGACTACGAGATCATGACCTGAGCCAACATCAAGATTTGGACACTAAACCAACTGAACCGCCCGGTCGCCCCAACAACATCCACTTTCAAGGCCATATCCTCTAGTAAACCCCACTGCATTGTAAGCTTTGGAGAAAGGACCATCTTCCTATGGCTGATACTCGGCACAGAGCCTTTCACTAAGTAGATGCCCAGCCGATATTTAATGTGCTCACTAGAAGAAAAGAAGTTAATGAGAGACCATAATATACACACAAAAAAGAATCCTTCATTCTTCTACTTTTTAATGGAAAGTAACTAGTTTTTACTGGCTAATTTCCCCCAATGCTTTTGTTAAAACAACTCTTTAAGGAAGCATGTGTGTACTCTCTGCTTATCAGTTTGCCAAAAATAACGATCCATTGAAATCATCTAACTATCTAATTGTTTTATTACGTTGAAATAAACCAAAGCTTTTTGCCAGGAAGAAAACCAGACCCGCATAAGTGATTATTTCGAGTTTCACTTAACCAGGCATCTGATCTTTGATATGCTGGTTTTTAATCCTCATGCATCCTTTAAGGGGCCACACTCTCAGCAAAGTCATTTAATTATGGAAAACGAAGAACCCATGGCTTTACTGCACGGAATTCAAAACCTTGCCTAACGTGAACGTTGCTCAACAAAGTGTCAGATTTTGCAAAACAAGCGTTCCTCAGTGACACTCAATACACAAGTGAAACATTTTTAAAGGTTTACACACAGTTAACAGTACGGAAGAAACAGGAGAAAAGCAATCAGTATTGATTAATGACGGGAAACGTATATTATTCCACGTGTATTTGAATTCTAGGATTCCCATTATGTAAATAAGTCTTTCAGCTGAAAGCGAAAAATAATCCAAAAAGTAGTTCAGAAGATCTTAAGCACGGAAGGGAGGCCGGGAAGACAGAGAATTATGTTGGAATACGCACCTCTGCCTTAACCGTAATATCGTCACCACAGTGCTAGAATTATCTCAAAAACTCCAGGCCGACCCCAAACGCTAACCAATGCCTTTCTCGGCAAATATGTGGGACTGATATTTTTAGGTTCTCTTCTCCCGGATCGAGGGGCTGGAACTTATTGTAGCAGGCTGCCATCTGCTGGTTCCCCACCAAGATCCATGGGAAATAAGGTGGGATACTTAGAGCCCCCCCACCCCCACCCCTTCTCTGTTCTCATCTCCTGCCTCAGACCACAGTAAACTTGAAGGAGGAAGGCGCGGAGGCCTTTGATCTCAGTTCCTAGCCTTACAATTCAGCCTCGCAATACTGGAATGAGTTTTGAGTCAACAAACAGCGCGCTCTAAGACTCCTGAGTGGCAACAAAATCCTCCAGGACCTAGAGAAGTCCGAAAACGAACAAATCTGGCTCTAGTTTCACAGCATTGACATTAGCGTTTCCAGAGAGACGAGAATGGCACATGGGGAGGATGAGTCAAACCAAGAAAATTGCGTCGCCTTTATGCCCAACGGTGTTGTGTCTGCTACTTTCCTATAAAATGGGATTGGTGGCAGGGTATGAAGAGATTTTCCAGCTGGAATCTTAATTTGTGACCGTCAAAAAGGAGTTCTGTGCAATTAGGTTCATTCTACAGGATTCGGGGACAGAAGTTAGACCTGTGCTGTCCGATACCGCAGCCCCCAGCCACAGGTGGCTGTTATGCATTTGAAGTGAGGCCCATCTGAAGTGAGCTGCGCTGTAACTATACAATACTGGATTTCAAAGGCTTCGTATGAAAAAAAGACTATAAAATATCTTGCTAGTTATCTATATTGGTCTTACATTAAAGTGATACTATTTTGGATATATTGAATTAAAACATTATTAACATTAACATCATCGCTTCCATTTTTTTTTAACGTGGCCACCAGAAGAAAAATTAAATTACATATGTGGATCACAATATTTTTCTTCTCAATAGTGCTGCGTTCAATAATAATAGGGGCCCTTACTGGGTTCCCAGTAAGGGATACTTCATATGCGTACTATTCTAAGGGTTTTATGAGCACCGGTTTTTCACTTAATCCCCACGATAGCAATATTAAAAATATGCCTCATTATCATTCCAATTTTACATATCAGGAAACCGAGAGTCAGAGAGAATAAGGAACAAGCTTACACAGTTAGTAGGTCACTGTGTGTGGACTTGAACCCAGACTAGTAAGAAGCCAAAGCCAGAATGATCTTACCCACAATGCAAAGCCCTCTTCCAGCAGGGCTCTCACTGGCCTTCCCTCTATTGAGATCCAATCCTCTCCCCCATTTCCTGTCCAGGTCCGTGGCTTTTTTCTTTTTAATTTTTTTTTAACTTTTATTCATTTTTGAGAGACAGAGAGAACAGAGCGTGAGCAGGGGAGGGGTAGAGTGGGAGGGAGACAGAATCCAAAGCAGGCTCCAGGCTCTGAGCTGTCAGCACAGAGCCCGATGCAGGGCTTGACCTCAACTGACCGCAAGATCATGACCTGAGCCAAAGTCGGGTGCTCAACCAACTGAGCCACCCAGGCACCCCCAGGTCCATGGCTTTTTATGTCATAGGCCTTTTTTCCCCTCTGCAGGACCACCTTGCTGTAAATTCTATAGTCAGGTAAAAAGAGGGTTTTCTCCCTTGCATATTTTCCTAGGCCCATATTAAATAACAAATTTGGGGGTGGAATAGTATATAGAGGTAGAATTCTTTCCAACCACTCCTTCTAATTTTTGTCCATCTTGGCTTTCAGTGTCTCGAGGTATAAAATTTCTCAGACATCATAAATCCTTGCGAAAGTGCTCTAAGAGGTTTTAGATGAAAACAGATTTTCCAGATTGGCCTGAAATTGTTTTAGCTTTTTTTGCAAAGAGGGAAAATTCTGTTTCTACAAAAGCACCAGGCAGAATTTCTGTGAGCCTCCAATGCTTCCGTTATTTGTGTGCATGCAGGCTGTACATGTATGCATGTACATGCACACAGAAGGTCATCTACGATTTCTCTTACAAGGAAAGTAGGCTTTTGATCTTCTACGTTTTGGCGAAGCAAATCTTAAATTTCTAAAACAAGTTCCCAACTGTTATTTCTGGAATCACTATTCAGGAATGAATAAATGTCACCTCTCTTCTGTGTCCAGCCACTTCCTGCTTTATCTCTAATTGTTTTGGTTTCTCTCCAGTTGTGAAATGCCACGAAATTTTTAGCGGGGCATGGCAGAGCAAACGCCCAACAAATCCTATGTCAAAGAATGCAGTTTTCTAGTGCAAGCAGAAGAATCAAAGACTAGATTTTAGAAGACAGGGCCATCCGTCCACCTATCCAACCACCCACCTAGCTAACCATCAATTCCATGGGGAATAGAGATTCCACAAGAAACAAACCCTGCGCTCACGGGGCTTGTGGGAAAGGCAGACAGCACACAAGTAAACAAGCAAATCAAAACAACACATTGGGATGCATCCTACAAAGGAAGCAGATTGGGTACCGAGACAGAGGGCCACCTACTTTAGATCAAGTAGCCAGGGAAGGATCCAGCTCCGTGGCGACTGGTGAAGGAAACGGTGCGACAGTCCAGACAGAAGGAGACACCTTGCCGTCAGGAGCATGCGGTTTTAGGAATGGGATGGTGAATATTGATGGGTACAGTGAGCAAAGGCAGAGTGCAGGAGACACATAGGGAAGAAGCGGCAAGTATGGGAGACATCATCCAGGGACTTCAGGCAGAGTGAGGGGTCTGGGTTTTATCCAAGGCTCCGTGGAAAGCTACTGAGTGTTTCTAAGCAGACGGGTGATGCATGCAGATTTGTATTTTTTGAAGACTACTCTCACTGCTGGGTGGAAAGTAGACAGAAGAGGCAGGATGCAAAGGGGGAAGTGTTTTCTGACATTGGTTATTCCTTTACCCCTTGACATCACTATTCTGCAGGTTTGTGCCGCTAACAACTGTGTGTTCCACCCAGATTCCAAAATTGCTCCATTCTTTTTCTAGGTTAAAGCCTTTTATTTTTAGGGTGCCTGGGTGGATCAGTCGGTTGAGCATCCAACTCTTTATTTCAGCTCAGGTCACGATCCCAGGGTTGTAGGATCAAGCCCCGTGTGAGCCTGCGTAAGATTCTCACTCTTCCTTTGCCCTTCTCCCCCACTCGTGTTCTCTCTCTCTAAAGAACAAAACAAAACCTTTTTTTCTTCTTTCTTGTTATTTTAAAAATTTAGATATAATCATATAATTAATGCATAGCTTTACAATAACAACTTAACAGTTCCATATTTGTGTACTTTGTAAAATGATCACTACGATAAGTCTAGTTAATCACCACACATAGCTAGAAATGTATGCGCGTGTTACGAAAACTTTTAAGATCTACTCTCGGCAATTTTCAAATATTCAAAACGGTATTGCTAACCATAATTACTATGTTCAACATTACATCCCCAGGACTTATTCATTTTATAGCTGGGGGTTTGTACCTTTTAACCCGCTTCACCCATTTTGCCCATCCCCCACCCCCCTCTTCCTTGCTCTTTTTCTTTAGGTGCTTTCTGTCTGCACATCCGACATCTTTAAGCTCCCAAGAATAATGTTTCTTCCCTCAGAGCATTCTAAACATCTGGATATAATGTAATAAAGAAGTGTAGCTGTTGGCCCAGGTGGGCCTACAGTATAAGGACCCTGGCTCGGGCCCCAACTTCTGCCTGGAGATCTAAGAACACCCTCGGTGGGGCCTTTCAATGCTCCTTCACATCCAGACACCGTAGCTTGTCAGCAAAGGGCTTTTCATAACAACGGTGAAATACTGTGTGTGGCTCCCCACAAGAGCTCGGTGCTCCCAAGGACTCGGCCCGGCCTGAGGGTTAAGCACCACTCCAAGCACGACCCTCCCTGAAACACAGCAAACCCACAGGAGCCCCGTCAATTGTCCCACTGGGGCATATTTGGCACTTTCTGCATTTCTCAAAGAGCGGGGCTCCCCGCTGGTTAGCCCTTGGATTAACACTCCCCCACCACCTCTCCCTGGGGCTCGCATGCCAACTCACAGGGCAGAGAGCTTGGGGCAGCAACACCTCTCAAGGAGTGAAAACACCTCTTGTCCTGGACAGCTTCCACTCGCCTCCCCCTCTACCCACCTGCTCTCCAGCCCTCGGGCCCTGCTCTGAGCCCCAGAGGCAGACCTGAGGCTGTGCTACAGAGGCCAGCTGGGGGGTGGGGGTGGGGGGGCTCTGAGGGCCCCAGCAGGAGATCAGAGGGAAGGGAATGAGGTCAGGGTTTTTCTCGCCCCACACTCTCCCCAGAGGGGGCCCTGGGTGGGCTGCAAGCTGGCCCGGAGCCCCGTCCACACTTCTAGCTGTTTCTGCTCCCTTCCCTGGCCCCTTCAGGCTAACAGGTAGTAAAGCCAACCCTGCTATTACTGATCCCTGGTCCCCCTACTCCTCACCACCTTCGTCCCTTTATTAAATGTTCCTAAAACTCTCCCAGTTTGAATGTGCCATCCCTTTCCTGCTCAAACCCTGACAGCTGCAACCTTCCCCTTTAAGCGTCCCTCTGGAGCTCCCACTGACAGGATGTAATAGCTCTGACCCCTGACCTTCAATTGAGAGTGACCAGTGTCTCACAGCGTCCCCTTCCTCCTTCCAACAGGAGAGTCCTTCCTTACGGGACCACGTCGCACATCCCCCAAGTCTTTATGACCACGTAATTCACTCTCTCTGGGCACCTGTCACGTTAGGCAGCTGAAGCCCCACAGCGAAAATGAAGTTTCTTTTTTGTTGCCCCTCCAACAAACACAGGCTACCTATGCCATTTATTCTCTCTCCTTGTCTATTCATAAAGACAAAAATTAGTGTGCGAGGGCACATACCCTAACCCCTAAAGCCTAGCACTGAATGTACAAAGAGACACAAACATGGGGAGCCATATTATTATTCAAGAATAAGAACAATAGCTACGTTGATCGAGTATGTACCATGTGTGAGTACTTCCCACGCAGTAACTCATGTAACGCGCGTGTAATTAACTCATGTGATACTCACAACGCTCTTGAGATGGGGACTATCATCCTCATTTCATAGGTGAGAAAATCTAGACACAGATTACACAACTTCTGCAAGGTTAAACAGCCTGTAAAGGGTGGGTCTGGAATTCAAACCAAGGCTATTTAGCCATAAAGTTGATTTTCTTAACCACAATATTGTAAATAATTAAAGTCTGCTGTGAAATCTTAGTAAGGAATCCTGCTTTCACCGCTTACAGCTGGCTTATTTTGTTATCCCTTATTATAAAAAAAAAAAATGTTAGTGGGGAAAAAGTAAAATAAATCGTGGAAGCCTCCAGTAGGAAGAAAAAGTAGATGGTTCAGGGCGTTGAAAACAAAACAAGAAGTTTTAAAACACCATCAAAGAATCTGACATTAGAACATTCGATTAGGGGGATGCTTGGTTGTCTCAGTGTCTCAGTTGGTTGAGTCTCTGACTCTTGATTTTGGTTCAGGTAAGGATCTCACGGTTCATGAGTTCGAGCCCCACATCAGCCTCTGCACCAACAGCATAGAGCCTGATTGGGCTCTTTCTCTTTCCCTCTGTCTCTGCCCAACCCCCCCCCTTGCCCCCCCCCTGCTCATTTGCTCTCTCTAAATAAATAAATACACATTAAAAAAAAGAACATTAGAGGGGCACCTGGGTGGCTCAGTCGGTTAGGCGTCCGGCTTCGGCTCAGGTCATGATCTCACGGTCCGTGAGTTCGAGCCCCGCGTCGGGCTCTGTGTTAACAGCTCAGAGCCTAGAGCCCAGTTCAGATTCTGTGTCTCCCTCTCTCTCTGCCCCTCCCCTGTTCATGCTCTGTCTCTCTCTGTCTCAAAAATAAATAAACATTAAAAAAAATTTTTTTTAAATAAAAAAAAGAACATTAGATAAGGGCAAGGGCATACTTTAAATTCTTTTAATTGCTAATTTTGATAAAACACAGTTAAATTTAAAATAGGTTGTTGAGGAAGATATAAGATGTCCTAGGATGCTCGCCTTTAAAACCAGGGTATGAGGGGCACCTGGGTGGCTCAGTCGGTTAAGCGTCTGACTTCAGCTCAGGTCATGATCTCACAGTTTGTGGGTTTAGAGCCCTTCGTCGGGCTTTGTGCTGACAGCTCAGAGCCTGGAGCCTGCTTCGGATTGTGTCTCCCTGTATCTCTGTCCCTCCCCCACCCCCTCTCTCTCTCTCAAAAATAAATAAACTAAAAAATGTTTTTAGACAAGATATGAGGCTGCCTGGCCATCTCAGTCCGAAGAGCATGAGTTGAGAGTTCAAGTTCCACGTTGGGTGTACAGATTACTTAAAAAAAAAAAAAAATACTCAAAAAACAAAGAGGCTATGTATCCATTCACAGCAATGGTTCTCAAACTTCAGTGTGACAACCATTAGGGGCTTGTCAGGTGACGAATCCTGGGCCCCACATCAAACCTCTGGAACAGAGGGACACCTGGGTGGCTCAGTCAGTTAAGTTTCTGACTTTGGCTCAGGTCATGATCTCACAGTTTTTGAGTTCGAGCCCCACATCAGTCTTTGTGCTGTCAGTGCAGAGGCCACTTCAGGTCCTCTGTCCCCATCTCTCTCTGCCCCTCATTTGCATGCTCGCTCTCTCTCTCTCTCTCAAAAATAAGTAAACATTAAAACAAATTCTGAAAAGGAATCCCTAAGGCATTGTAGTGGGCAAAGTAACGGTCTCCTAAAGATGTCCACATCTTAATCCCTCCATCCTGTCAATATGTTTCCTTATGTGGCAAAAAGACTTTGCAGATGTGATGAAATCGAGCACCTTGAGAAGAGAAGGTGATCCTGCATTATCTGGGTGTCCCTAACGTACTCACAAGGGCCCTTGTAAGTGAAGGAGGGAGGCAGGAGCTCCAGAGTCAGAGGAGATGTGACACAGAAGCCGAGGTCAGAATGATGAGGCCAGTGAACCAAGGAAAGCCAGCGGCCTCTAGAAGCTGGAACAGGTGAGGAAACAGATTCTCTCCTAGATGGTCCAAAAGGCGTGCCCCCTGCCTGATCCTTTTTAGACTTCTGACCTCCAGAACTGCAAGACAATAAATTTCTGTTCTTTGAAGCCACTAAATCTGTGGTCATTTGCTACAGGCGACAATAGGAAACCAACATAACAGTCAATTCCGGAATTTGCATTTGTAACAAGTTCTGGGCAACTCTGTTGCAAATGACTTTTGAGGAGCACGACCTTACAGGATTAGCCTCAGTATAGGCTGTCCCTGCAACAGGGTAGAAGAGATTAATGGTTCCTCCAGCCTTTTGTATTTAAAAGGAGTCCCCATTCCCTTTTTAAAAATTTCCAATAATATTCTGGTCTTTTATGAATTTTAAAAACATGGGTCGTTGGTTTGCCAAATAGATTAGCAATTGATCATGATATAGGCAAGAAAGGAAGTATAGTTATAGTAGAGAAAACATGGCATTTTAGAGTCACCTGGACCCAGTGCCCAGTCTGAGCTGTGGAATCTTAAGCCAGTTCCCTCACCTCCATGAACTTCTGTTGCAAACTTATTTTTAAACTCTGGAAGAATAGCACCCCCCATAGGTGTATTTCAGAGGGCCAGGCATAGTGGCAGGCACATAATAGATGCTCAGAAAAACATAAAGTCCTTTCTGTTTTCCATCTCTCCCTCCCTCTTTCCGTTCCCTTTCCACACGAAGAATGACACAATGCACGATTCTATGTATGTAAATCTTTTTTTAAGCTTCTTTATTTATTTTGAGACAGACAGAGAGAGAGCATGTGCACACAGGCACATGAGTGGGGGAGGGGCAGAGAGCGAATGTCAAGCAGGATCTGTGCTGTCAGCTCGGAGCCGACCCAGGGCTTGATCTCATGAACCATGAGATCACGACCTGAGCCAAAATCAAGAGTTGGACGGCTTAACCAACTGCACCACCCAAGTGCCCCCAATAAGGTATGGGAATCTTCATGGAACAGTTCATGTTCAGTCTTTGTTTCTACAGAGACCCCAAAAAGATAGGTGCTAACCACTGCCGCTTGGGAAAGTGAGGTGCTGCCTTACCCAGCCAGAACTTGTAAACCTGATATTTAGAACCAGTTTTGTTACTTTAATCCAGATCCCATCTCGAGGGTGTCAACTATGTGCAGCTGGAGATTAGGCGAGATTTCTCTGGGGGTTATTTATCGATGTGCTGTGAACGTCCCGGATGGGAAGTCTGGCACTGGTTCCATGCACATGGTGTCTGATGTATGATGCTTCAAAGATGATCTGGAAACAAGTGTGTGGCTGAACCGGCCCCTGGCTGCGGGGAGAAGTGTGTTTGGGAAGTGACTGTGCCGCCATCTAGTGGCGGATTAAAGGTGAGCGTTTTCCGTGGGTCAGATGGGCACCGTTCTGGAGAACCGGGGCGCTGGGGTTAAGTCCTTCCTGTAGGACAAGGCGACCTGGAGGCGTCAGGAGATCTCAGCAGAGGAGACTGGGACTGTTCCCCCAGAATCAGAGACGCAGAGGAGGTATTTTTGCTGAAATCTCAGAGAACGACTGATGAGAGATGCCCACTGAGACCAGGAGGGCTCTGAAGGGCCCACAAATAACCCCACAAAATGGGTGAGCAGGCGGTGTAGGGTAGGGGAGTGGAGGAGAATAAAAGTCCCTCCATATTGCACCCCATGGGTTCTGCTTCTTCAACGCAATGACTTAAAAAAACAACTGTGTGTAAAGGAAAGGTCATTAAAATTTTTCAGAAAAAAATCAGATTCTGGGAAACCATTTTTATAATTTCTGCATGTAAAGCCTATTCAACACCCCCTGAACCATGTAGAAGCCATTTTTTCACTTTTTTGCACACAGACTCACGGGTCCTCTTCCTTGCTCAGAAGGAAACAGCTCAAGAGTTTCCTTCTAATTACAACATTATTATTGTATGTTCACTGTAAAAAAAAAATTACCAAGTATAGAAAAGTTTAAAATTTTTTTTAATGCTTATTTATTTTTGAGACAGAGAGAGACAGAGCATGAACGGGGGAGGGTCAGAGAGAGAGGGAGACACAGAATCTGAAACAGGCTCCAGGCTCTGAGCTGTCAGCGCAGAGCCCGACGCGGGGCTCGAACTCACGGACTGTGAAATCACGACCTGAGCTGAAGTCGGACACTTAACCGACTGAGCCACCCAGGCGCCCCAAAAAGTTTAAATGAAAAGAAAAAATATCCTCTAATCCCAGTAATCGGTGTTAAATCCTGGTAGCATCTCGGAACATACTCTTTCAAACTTTCCAATTTATAATTCTCAGAGTTCTAAAAATATGCTTTCAAAGAATGTACATGGACGTCCCTCTGAAGGAAAGAAGCATCCTGGACAACGGTGCTATGCGACAGCGTTTGTTTGAATATTTCCACACAGGCAAGTGGACTTTGGGCTCAGTCTGTTTTCTTTCCACCTACGACCCTGTCATCCACTCCTTGTGACCTGGGCAAACTATTTAATCTTTTCATTCCTCACTTGTCTCGCCTGTAAAATGGGGGTAATAATAACAAATCCTTTCCCAGTTTGGGGAGCACTTCATGAGATGATAACTATAATTAGCAGCGTCCGGCTTAAGATTCGTCACTGTTCTTAAAACACGGCCCCTCCAGCGGGACACAGTGCCCAAGGCACCCGCTGAGCTCCAAAGAGCATGGTAAATATTAGTTGCTTCCTCTTCTGCATGCCACAACTCACCACGGACTCCCGATTTTTCCCACCCATGTCTCTCCCTGTGCAATTGGTTTTGAAATCATATGCAACCCTTGACACCAATCTCCCGTCATTTTCAGGATTAGACTTGGTCCACTCTTCGTTTGGAACATGATTCTGTCATAAAGTGAGAGGTTAATTCTTTCACACTCTGTGCTGTCCACAACTTTGCGATCCCTCCTTCCTTTTTTTTTTTTTTTTTTAATTGAGGTATAATTGACACATAACATTATATTGGTTTCAGGTCTACAACGTAGTGATCTGATATTTGTGTATGTTGTGAAACAATCATCACGATGTGTCTACTTAGCATCCCCTATCATACATAGTTACATTTTTTTCTTGTGATGGGAATTTTTAAGGTCTTCTCTCTTGGCAACTCCAAATATGCAATACAATATTATTATCTGTAGCCCCCATGCTGTATATTGCACCCAACGACTTAATTTATTTCATAACTGGAATTTTGTAACTTTTGATCCCTACACCCATTACGCCCACCCCCCACCTCCCGCTTCCAGCAACCATCAATCTATTTTCTACATCTATGAGCTTGTTTTGTGTTTTTTGGAATTTTTTAAGATTCCATATGTAAGTGAGATCATAGCATTTTTTTTCTCTGTCTGACTCGTTTCGCCCTCAAAGTCCGAGTGTGTTGTCCCAAATGGCAAGACTTCCTTCTTTTTATGGCTGAGTAATAGTCCAGTGTCTGTGTGTATCACGGTTTGGTTTTATTTTTATTTTTTATGTTTATTTATTTATTTTTGAGAGAGAGAGAGTGAGTGAGAGAAAGAGATAGCATGAGCAGGGGAGAGGCAGAGAGAGAGAATCCCAAGCAGGCTCCAAGCTGACAGCACAGAGCCAGACGCGGGACTCGATCTCACAGACTATGAGATAATGACCTGAGCCAAAATCAAGAGTCAGATGCTCAACCAACTGAGCCCCCCGGGCGCCCCTCACATTTTCTTTGTCATCTGCTCATCCATCGATGGACATCTAGGTTGCCTCCATGCCTTGGCTATTGTAAGCAATGCTACAATGACCACAGGAATGCATATAGCTTTTCCCATGATTGTTCTCGCTTCCTCTGAGCGAACACCCAGAAGTGGATTTTCTGGATCATATGGTAGTTCTATTTTTATTTTTTTGAGGAACCTCCACCCTGCTTTCCATCGTGGCTACACCACACTACTTCCTTTTCTTAGGTTTGCAAATGGACTTTTTAACAACCCGTTACATAATGTTACCAGGATTTGAGCATAAGCACATTGGTTTTACATTTCTGGAATCTTTCTCTTCTTAAAGAAAAACTGAGAGTACTTGCCTCCGTTGGGTGCTTTTTGAACCTCTCTGATCATTCAGAGATTCTTATTATGTATGTGGCAATATGCCAGTAAATTCTTGTAGGACCCTGCTGTGTTACATATCATGGCTTTGTCATGAGAACTTTCTTCAAGTGTGGCTTTCTGAGATCCGTGTTCATCTGGCTATTAATTTCCTTTAATAGAAAAGGACATTTCTATTAAACATTTCCTTTCATTCTCCTAGGTAAAGACATAAGACATTTCATCCATAGCTTCCTTGTTTATTCAAATTTGTATTTAGGTGTGAATATGTTATATATTATGTGATATGTTATATATCATATTGTTGGCATATACATAAAGTTATTGAAAATACATATATTGGTGTCTGTCCTCGGTTCCTGGCACAGGAATCTTTGTGGTTTCTGAAGTGATAAGAGCACCGGGATCTTGTTCTGATATTTGGTCTTTGAACCCATTCCTGACACAAGGCTCCTTAAACCCTTGGAAATTCCTAAGGGATTCCTAGGTGACGATCCTGATCCTCAAGGAGCATCTTTTGTTCTGTTGAGGTGGCTGAAGGTGGGCTCCTGGCTGGGGGGTGGGGGTCACCAGGAAAACTAAACCATGTTTAAAGGCTTGGAATCCTCAGCCCCCCGCCCACCCTCCAGAGAGCAGAGAGGGGCTGGAAATGGAGTCAATTATTGATCATGCCCTACATGAGGATGCTTCCATAAAACTCCAGTAATAATTTAGAGGTTTGGAGAGCTTCCAGGGTGGCAAACACATCGACACACCAGGATGCTGATAGACTTTGGGGACAAAGTCTATCCTGTATGTTGAACACAATTAATGTGGACCATCCTTTCTTCCTACTCCCTTAAGACAAGAGTAGTATCCCTGTTGCTTCCATCTATCAGAGTATAATATAGCATACTGAATTTCTCAGATCCTAGAATACACTGCTTGTTAAATATATACACCGATTTTCTGGCTCATCTGGTTTTGTACGCTAGCTTCTTGACTTACTCTGTGCACACCCGGTTGTGTCAAATGCCCACGCTTGGCCCTTGAGTTTGTCTGATACAGAGACACAAGCCACACAAATAGACTAAACCAATCTCTCTGTTCTCCTTCTTTTTATCTTCCTGCTGCATTTCCCCCTCCTCTTTTTCTCCCTCCTTCTCTCTCTCTCTTGCTCTCTTTCTCATTCTCTAAATTCAGACTGTCAACAGGAGAGAGACTCTGGCAGGCTCCCTTTGGGCCAAGTGCCCACTTAGTCCGATAATCAGCCACGATGCCTGAAGTTCCCCCTTGTGAACTGGAAGGGGGAACAGGTGAGGCCATTCATTTGGGATGGCCAGACATTCCTGGACTTGTCTGGTATCAGAGCAAAGCAATCTGTACTTCCTCAACGCTCAGCATTTTTCATCGAATTGGACCAAGAAGAGAGCTTTCAAGAGCTTCGCTAAGAATTCCTGCAGTGATCTAATTTCAAGGCCAATGTCTTTTTTGGACAGTTACGTAACAAGAATACCAAATAATCAACATTTCGTGCACACGTCATCATTTTGCCACTCGTCATCCCAGGTTGTAACTAAGTAAGTAAGTACATTAATGCAGTGACCAGTGAAACTCCACGTGTTTCCTTCAAAAAAACAAAATAAAATAAGCCTCAGACATTTGCGCGAACAAAAGTAAATTTCTGAGTTCTTGCAAAAACACAAAAGCCTCAGAGTTTGTTAGGAAACTTGCAAGGCTCTTGGCATTCAAATTGCTTTTACAAAGCCATCCCGGGATGAGTCAAGTATAATTGAATCAGGAACATATGGGTTATATTCTCCCTTAAATATACATGGGTATAAAAATGAAGGGGAAGAGAACTTGCCAAATGTGTTACCAAAACAAAACACTTTCAAAATAACTTGAGACAGTCAACAGACCCCAAACACAGCTGTGTTCGCTTATGTCTAAAAAAATGCATTTTTCCCTTCAACGTCTTGATATGTTAATTTAATTTCTGTTGAGCGCCTACAGCACATTAGGCACCTTAGAGAGCTCACCAAGTCTGCAGCAGGGGCTTCCTATTTGTAAACACGAACTCTTAATGAAATGATTAGCATAATTTTCTTCTGGTTTTCCACGTCTACTTGAATAATTGGGTTTTTTTTTTGGTTTTGTTTTTTTAAGTCTGTGCAGCACTGGGCATCGTTACCAGTCCTGTTTCTGCGATGGGTGTTTATGGTCCTACACCACCGAAGGGCAGTACGCTTCTTAGAGAGGGTGAACTTGGATTTGGTTTCCACCAGAGAAGTGGTGGGCGGCAAGAGGCTGTGTCACGTGAGAAGGCGGCCCCCGGGGGAAGAAGAAGTGTCAACACCGAGTCCTGATTGACACGCTGTGGCACGGTGATCAGAGCTGAACTTTATTAGTATTGTCCTTTCCTTTAACTTTTGTTCTTGTTTTCGTTTTTTATTTGTTTATTTTGAGAGAGACAGAGACAGTGCGAGTGGGGGAGAGACAGAGAAAGAGAGGGAGACAGAGAATCCCAAGCAGGCTCCGCACTGTCAGCACAGAGCCTGACGTGGGGCTCGAACTCCTGAAACCACGAGATCATATCCTCAGCCGAAACCAAGAGTCAGATGGACGCTTAACCAACCGAGCCACCCAGGCACCCCCTTTCCTTTAATTTTTGTAATGCTACATTTTCTCAGTTCGTCTGAGCAATTGTATTATGTTCAGAATTTTTTTCATTATTTGCACATTTGCCTTTGAACACAGTCAGTTATGATTTGGGTCACAACACACAGAATTATCTAGCTCTTGTGAGGTCTATATTGACAACATGGGACCCACTCAGGCAGAGCATGGCCTCGTGAAAGTGCCTTCTGGAAAGGGAGTTGCTTACTTTATTTTACTCAACGGGATCACCAGATTCCTGATGGCAACAGGAGTCAGGATCTGTCCAGGCCAGGTAAGTTTCAATAATGTATTTTAGAGTGTTCATTAGGTCTAGAATTTATAAAGGCAACAAAAGACGGGTTGATCGTAACTCATTGTTACATTACATTTTGTAATAACAATTGATACAGTTTTTACTCTACAAGAAACACAATCTAACTATATCTAGCCCTCAACGGGACTCAGACAGACCTTTCCAATTCTGCCTTACTAGGGAGCTGCTGGAAACCCTTAATCGGTGTGGCCAGGAGAACAGTTTTTCCTCTAGACTGAAATCCTTTCCCGGCTTTTTCCAAGTTCTGCTGATCTTGTTTGCACGTTCCTTGGCGAATATGTATGAGGATGTTACTGCCTGGATTCAGAGTCCTTACTATATGCCATTTGCAGAAAAATCTCCACCTGTGCTGATGCAATTTCTGAAAAATCACAGTTGGTATAGACTAGCAGTGACATTCCAATGCTGTCCTGGGAATATTGCTCCCTATAAAATGCCATACCAAAATGCAATGTTTTAAAAATGTTTATTTATTTATTTTTGAGAGAGAGAGCAAGGGAGGGGTAGAGAGAGAGGGCGACAGAGAATCCCAAGCAGCTTCCAGGTTCCGAGCTGTCAGCGCAGAGCCTGTCACAGGTCTCAATCCCACAAACCCGGAGATCATGACCTGAGCCAAAGTCAGACACTTAACTGACCGAGCCACTCAGGTGCCCCACTACCAAAATGCATTCAAGTAATCATCTTCCTCTGGGACAGTTTTCTTTTTCCACTGGAGAGGTCCTGCACTCTGGTTGTTTATAATTTGAGTGCTATTTCCCACACAACCTGTTCGGCTCTGCTGGGCTCCCCCCTTCCTAGAGCAATGAAAACGGTGATCATAGGAGGAATAACTTCTTGACCTAAAAGTGGATTTTTCCCACCTCGGTGCTCCCCTTGCCCTGCTTTTCAGCCTGTCAGGGAGTTCAACTCAATAAATCTTTACAAGGTGTCTGTTATGCCCCAGGCACTGGGCTAGTTGCCAAGGATATAAAGGGAAACAATACATGGTCCCTGCCTTCCAGAAGCATATGCCTTAGTTGGGAAATGAGAGATATGCAATTCCTACAATGTAGTGAAAAGATGCAGTGGATATGATGGGTGCAAGGAGAAATGGCACTCAGCCCCAGCAGGGGTAAGGGGAGGGAGGGGTAGGTAGTTTTCCATGGCTGCCGTAACAAATAACCACAAAGCTGTTAGCTTAAAGTGATACATACTTATTCTCCTACAGTTGTGGAAGTCAGACCCCGGAAACACTGGGTCAAAACCAAGATTTTGAGAAGGCTGCCCTGGGGAGAATCCATATGTTGCCATTGCCAGCTTCTAGAACTTTATTTCTCTCATTCCTTGGCTCATGGCCCCTTCCACCATTGCCAAGGACAGCTTTGTAGCATCTTCAAACCTTTCTCTGTCTGATCGTCACATCACCTTTTCTCCTGTGTGGTCAAATCTTCTACTCCCCTCTTGCGTGATTGCATTTAGTGACCACCAGATAATCCAGGATAATCTCCCCATGCCACAATCTGTGATTTAATTAAAGCTGCGAGGTCCTAGAAGCTGAACATCTTTGGGGGTCCCCATTCAGCCTAGCATAGGAGGTGGTATAAGGAAGCTGGGAAAGGGTACTCTGGTGGAAGGAATGAGAAGGTGCAGTGGCATGAGATAGCACACAGCGTGCGGAAAGTACTAGTAGTTTAGTACTATTGCAACATTGAATGTAAGGCAGGTGATGCTTAGGCAGGAGGGAGGGGCCAACTTGCAGAAGACGGCACGTGCCATGCTAAGCCATTTGGGTTTTATTTTGTAAGTTTTAAGGTGTCGTCACAGGTTTATAAGTAGGGCCATGAGGTGGTCATTTAGGATTAGAGAGATCATTCTGGAAGATAGATTTAGGCAGGTAGCCATTTGGAAGATCTCTTTGTATGGCAGAGAGAATAACCCTTTGTCTCTTATCTATTACAAATATGTTTTCCATTTTGTCATTAATTTATTATGAGTTTTTTCCGTATCGAAGATGGTATGTAGGGGTGCCTGGGTGGCTCAGTCGGTTAAGCATCTGACGCTTGATTTCGGCTCAGATCGTGATCTCGCAGTTTGTGAGTTCAAGCCCTGCGTCAGGCTCTGGGCTGACTGTGTGGAGCCTGCTTGGGATTCTCTCTCTCCCTCTCTCTCTGCCCCTCCCCCACTGATTCTCTTTCTGTCTCTCTCTCTTTCAAAATAAATAAATAAAGTTAAAAAAAATCTTGTAAAAAAGATTGTAGGCAGACAAATATATCTATCCTTTTTCTTGGGTTTCGGGATATCATATGAGGCATTCAACCTACCTCAGCTCCATATTTCCTTAATTTTTATGTTTTCCCATTATAACATTTAATTTAATCTCTTTGAAATTTATCCTGGTATAAATTAAGTATAAAGTTTTCCCACAAAGCATCATTAATTAATGTTACTACCATTTATTGAGCATTGGCGCTGGGCCAGGCACTATTCTAAGTGCTTTGAATGAAGTGGCTCATTTAGTTCTTATAACAACCCAATGAAAGTCATTATTATCCCCATTTTGACAGGACAAAAGTGAGACAAATGGGGTTAGTAACTGGCTCACTTCTAGTATGAGTAAGTCATACTTCCAGTAAAAGTAAGGCCATGTATTCATGTCTAACTGGCCCTAGGGTCCACTTGGTTTTAACTCTCCAAGAACATTCCACCTCTCTATGCCAAAGCCAGCTTTCCCTTGCTTAAAAAATGTATATTTATATGTGTGTATCATTCCTTTTCTTCTTTTTCTTCCTTCCTTCCTTCCTTTCTTCTTTCTTTCTTTCTTTCCTTCTTTCTTTTTCTTTCTTTTTTAGTGTTTATTTATTTTTTAGAGAGAGACAGAGGATCCAAAGCAGGCCCATGCTGGCAGCAGAGACCCCAATGCGGGGCTCTGTCTCACGAACTGTGAGATCATGACCTGAGCCAAAAGTCGGACTCTTAACCAACTGACCCACTTGGGCCCCCTGTTCCTTTCCCGATTACAAAAGTAATACATAATTGAAACAATTTTAGAAAAGTCAGAAAATAATAGAAGAGCACAAAGTCAAAAACTAAAAACGTCTTTAATCTTATGCCCAGAGATAATCAGTATTAATTTTGGGTGAACTGCATGTTCTTCCAGTATTTTTTTTTAAGTTTATTTTTTTATTTTGAGAGAGACAGAGACAGTGCAAGCAGGGGAGGGGCAGAGAGAGAGGGAGAATCCCAAGCAGGCTCCACACTGCCCAGCACAGAGCCTGTGCTCCGGGCTCAAAGTCACAAAACTCTGAGGTCATGACCTGAGCCTAAATCAAGAGTCAGAGGCTCAACTGACTGAGCCACCCAGGCACCCCCTAGTTTTTGTACACATATGTAAAAGTATCTATTTAAAAAATGCATTTATAGGGCGCCTGGGTGGCGCAGTCGGTTAAGCGTCCGACTTCAGCCAGGTCACGATCTCGCGGTCCATGAGTTCGAGCCCCGCGTCAGGCTCTGGGCTGATGGCTCAGAGCCTGGAGCCTGTTTCCGATTCTGTGTCTCCCTCTCTCTCTGCCCCTCCCCCATTCATGCTCTGTCTCTCTCTGTCCCAAAAATAAATAAACGTTGAAAAAAAAAATTTTTTTTAAAAAAAATGCATTTATGCTTAGTGCTTTATTTTGAACATTTCCTCAAGGGCTGTGTTCTTCTGCAAGATTTTTAAATTGTAAAGTATAACTTATAAACTTACAAATTATTGTTATAAATTGCAGTTGAAACCAGTTTCTAAAGGTTAGACATTAAGGTTTTTTCCTTTTTAAACTTGATGAATACAAACACCCATATTCTTGCACATACATCCTTGATTATGTTCAGGGGTTGGGACTGTTGGATCAAAGAGTTTGTACACTGAATTGCCTTCCAGAAAATGTTACTATTTGATCCTCCCTCTACCAATATATAAGAGAATGCCAGTTTCCTCAACATTTTTTTAGTGGTCTCAGTGGATGTGTCTATGATTATTAGTATGGTTGATCATTATGATTTAGCACTGCCTTTATGAATTGCCTATTAAATCCCTTTTTTTGCTCCTGTTCAGCTATATTCTCTTACTGCTTACAGTTTAATGTACTTTATTAATGTCTATTTATAAGAGAGAGAGAGAGAGAGAGCGTGAACAGGGGAGGGGCAGAGAGAGAGGGAGACATAGAAACCGAAGCAGGATCTGGGCTGTAAGCTGTCAGCACAGAGCCTGATGCAGGGCTTGAACCCACGAACTGTGAGATCATGACCTGAGTCGAAGTCGAACGCTTAACCGACTGAGCCACCCAGGCACCCCCTTAATGTACTTTAATATATACTATTTACTAATACTTGTAAGTCACTAATTATATATATGACTAATGAATATTATATATCTATCTTTTCACTCTGGCATATAGCAAATACATTTTTCTAGTGTATCCATTGGTCTAATAATGTTTTTTGGTGTTTATTTTTATTTTTTGAGAGACAGAGAGACCGCGCGAGCAGGGCAGGGGCAAAGAGAGAGAGGGAGACACAGAATCCGAAGCAGTCTCCAGGCTCTGAGCTGTCAGCACAGAGCCCCATGTGGGGGTCCAACTCAGGAACCTGCAAGATCATGACCTGGGCTGAAGTCGGAAGCTTAACTGACTGAGCCACCTAATTTTTGAATTGGGGTAATTGACAGTGGGAAGTTTCAAAATTCTATTTAGATGAGTCCATTATCTGTTTCCTTTGTAACTTCTTTGCATTTCTGAATTTAAAAACAAAAACAAAAAAACCTCAAACAAAAGAATGAATAATATCGTGAACATTTTGGGGAAAGAAAAATTCAAAAATCAACTCAAGGAATTTCTATTAGAATGCTGATCAAAACACAAAGGGATAGAAATTATTAGAGAATTACCCTTGGAAAGATAAGAGTGAGTGGAGAGGCTGGGTATCCCCAGGTGAGGGGGGGGGAGGGGGTCAGGGCAGAGTGGAGGGTGAGAGGAGGGGGTCAGGGCAGAGTGGAAGGCCAGGGACAACCTGGAGGGCAAGTGAGATTTCCCTGATCTCCTTGGGGAACAGCCCTCCACGGATACCTGGTCTGTCCTCCACCCTGTCTTTCTGGAACCAACCCAGCATGGCCTATACTGTTATCTCCAGTAGTGGGGAGATGACCTCCAGGGGGCAGATGTGAAAGCCTACCCAGATTTTTCATGGGTCCCCGGATTCAGCTATATCACTGGAGAACAGAGAAAGAAACAAAAGCATTGATACCTTTTTAGAATTCTTTCTCAGCTTTTGACCCTCCCTAATTTTGCTTTCATTACCTTATAATTTAGGATGCATCTTTCTGTCCACTCCATGGTTTTTTTCTTTATTATTATTATGGAAATTGGGAAGTACAAGTAAGTACAAAGATCTACTAATTACTAATAACAGTTTATTTTTGTTTTTTTTTTTTATGGGGGGAGGGGCACAGGGAGAGCAAGAGAGCGAGAGCGAGAACAGAGACTCCCGAGCAGGCTCCACACTCGGCACAGAGCCCAATGCAGGACTCGATCCCACAATCCCGGGATCATGACCGGAGCCGAAATCAAGAGTCGGGTGCTCAACCAACTGAGCCAGCCAGGCGCCCCACTAATAACATTTTAGAAACTTTCGTATCAAAAAAGAAAGAAACTTACATATTTGCCGACTCTTCTTCCGAAATCCAGCTTCCTCTCAACTGCCTCGTTCCTCCAATCCCTTTCATTTTGAGGAAAGGAAGGAAGTATAAAAATAAAAATTACAGGGAAACTATAAAGGGAAAGACCTCAGAAATCAGGCCGCAAGTCATCAAAGGCTATAAAACGGCATTTTTCCCCTCTTGCATCCCCAACCCTGTTCTCTGCAACTCTCCCACCGTCCTCACAAGCTGGAACACCAGTGGGGTATGCCTTTGTGGTACTGATGGTGGATAAACAGAGTGGCACACGCGGGGTTCAGGGTTCAGAATGAGACTATGGATCTGCATCTCACCCCGCATCAGTGTTTCTTAAAGGAAAGAAAGGCTTGCAACGAGCCAGGCCCAGGCAGATTATGATGTGGGGAAAGTCGGCCTCCATGGCCTTCTCTCTCGCCCCCTTTCCCTTTCTCCCCGCACTCTGGCATCTCTGAACCTTCCCGCTTCCTACAGCGTCTTGCTCTCAGCCAGCTGCTATACGATGCTACCGAAGAATTCTCTGGCAACGGTGTGAGCATGTATTCGCTCTTTGGAGGTAGCTTCAGGGTTAAGGAATCCATTTTTTTTTAATACACACCAGGAGAAGGAAACTTTATTAAGAGAATCGTGCCCAGAAACTGGGGCTTTGAATCTTTAACACCTTCTAAATGTGATATCCTAGTAGGCGTAAGGAAGGTTTTCTGGTTACTTTGGTGGGGAAAGGGAAATGAATTTGGGTTAAAAACTAGGAGGTTTGGGGGGCCTGTGGATTGTGAAAAGCAGAAAGCGGAGGGTAACTGAGTTGTGAAGATTCTAGGAGGTGGACTGATGGAAATTATGGAGTCTGCTTTACGGAGGTAAAAACAGAAAGGAAAGTACGATTGTGGAGACATTTCTCTGGGGGAGATCAAATGGAGGGCTGGGTAGTATTTACCTGAAGCTAAAGGGTCGGGTCTTGGACCAAAAGGGAGGAAGAAAGGGTGGACCACCCAGAGAAGTCAAGATCAGCGCAGGACCTGGTAACCGGGGAACTCCCATGCCTAAAACAGTCGAACTTACAGGAAAAGCCCAAATTTCTTACCGCAGCTGGCCGGGGCCTTCCTAATCTGCTCCCCGGTTGAGTCTCTCTCTCTCCTCACTGTACTTCAGCCGCGTCTACCTTCTTGAAGCCTTCCAAACACCACACGCGGTCATGCCTCGCTGTCTGAATAATCCGTTCTCGTCCCCGAGATCCACGTCCTGTGCTGGCTGTCTGAACAAGTGGGCACCCTTCAGGAGTTAACCAAATTATCACCACCACCACCACCCCCGCCCCCCATCGCCCCGCCGAGAACCTCCCTGACTCCTCCCTGGTGCACTTTTGAAATACTAGGTGTGGCAGTCCATTAACATTTATCACCCTTTCTGTCATTCTTTCTTTGAGATGAGCTCAACAAAAGGCACCCGTAGTTTAGATTTGAGTAGCCAGTCCCTGACATCATGCCTGGAAAGCAGTGGGGTGTCAAAACATTCTCCATAAATGAGGAGGCGGGGGGGGGGGGGGGGGGGGTGGGAACAGGAAGGTTCTAGAAAGGAAAAAGGAATCTTTTGTGACCTGATTTGATGACCATTGTGATACACGCCTTTGATTTCATTTTCTTTTCCTTTTCTTCAAGGTGGTGACCGTGAGAAATTACTCAAGAGAAGGATTCGCTAAGTGAGTAACTCTCGGCTTTGATGGGGAAGACACCTGTGGCGAAAGCTGGTTGGCCCCTGTGGTCCCAACAGCACTGAGAGTCTGGGCGTGGCTTCCCTGTGAACACCTTGCCCAAATGCCAAAGGCTTTCCCGCCCTCCACAAGGGCAGGCAGGGCAGACCATTCCCGGGAACAGACCGGCTTGCACATTCCTGAGACCCAGCCCTGGAGTGTGGTCACTGAACTACAAATCAGTTGTTCCCAACCAGAGGAGATTTTGCTTCTTCCCCCAAGGGGTGTTTGGAAACGTCTGGAGATATTTTTGTTGTCATAACTAGCATGTTGGTTGGGGGTAGGGGGTGCTGCTGGTATCTAGTGGGTATTGGCCAGGGACCCTACTAAGCATCCTACACACACAGGAAAGCGCCCACAGCAAATTCTCCAATCCCAGTGTTAATACTGAGGTTGAGAAAGCTTGCTCTAAATAGTGATGTCATGGGAGGGGTTACCAATTCTCAGAAACACCATGACTGAAACTCTCAACTCAGAGCACTCCACCCGGTGACTTGGGACCGGCACACCCTGAAGCGTACTTCGGCATCGTTAGCAGATCCCGGGTCAGGTGACGCTACTACCCCAGATAGTGGCCATAACTGCCCACAGCCCATGTACATCACTTGGGGGCCTTGCCTTACACTCCACTGAGAAATCACTGGCCATCAAGCTCAGTGTCTCAGTTTTTGTCCCTTTTACCACCCATTTCCTGGCAACAGCACCTGCACTGACTTCTGCACCCTCAGTCTCCTTGGCTGAGATCCTCACCTTGAACTAGAACGCATCCTCTTTGGACTCCACCAAGAGCTTGCTCCACCAGTCAATTCCTCTTTATGTCTAAACTCTCTCAAACCTTTGGCTCCTTCCCTTAGTCTATATATGATATAGATATATAGCTATAGATATAGATATAGATATAAAGAATGAAGAATCTTTATATATACGTATATATACGTATATATACACATATACGTATATATACGTATATATACACACAGGTATATATGTATATATACGTATATATACGTATATGTGTATATATGTATAAGATTCTTCATTCTTTCTTTTAAAAAATTAAAGAAACTTTTCTTAATCTGACGCTTCTCAAATCTTTACCTTGTATCCCTCCGTCCCATTCTATTCCATTTATCTGAATGTATATTCTTCCTGTAAAAAAATGTCAAAACTTTGAAACAAGTTCAAGCCCGCCTATGACTCACCCATACCCACCAGCAACAAAGTCACCGCTAGTAATCAGTTTGGTGTCTCCTGCTAGAACTCTGTCTGTGCATTTGATTCACCATAGAATATAGATTTATTTTGTGAAGGGTTCATTCTCCCAAGAATGGCATTATTCTGTGCGTATTGTTCTACAGCCATTTTTTCCCCCACAGCTTGATTTATCTCAGCGCCCTTCCTGTCCCATTTTTTTATTTATTTATTTATTTATTTATTTATTTATTTATTTATTATTTTTCATTTTATTTTTTTTTAAATGTTTATTTATTTTTGAGAGTGAGCACTCAAGCAGAGGAGGGGCAGAGAGAGAGAGAGGGACAGAGATTCTGAAGCAGGCTCTGCACTGACAGCAGAGAGCCTGATGCAGGGCTCGAACTCATGAACCACGAGATCAAGACCTGAGCTGAAGTCAGATGCTCAATGGACTGAGCTACCCAGGTGCCCCTTTCCCATCCCTTTCTTTCTTTCTTTCTTTCTTTCTTTCTTTCTTTCTTTCTTTCCTTTCTTTTCTTTCTTTCTTTCTTTCTTTCTTTCTTTCTTTCTTTCTTTCTTTTTCTTTCTTTCTTTCTTTTTTCCTGCAATGCAGGGGCTGGAAATCTGGAAACTACTCCCCAGGCTCCCTTGCCAGCATATTTCCAGTTTAGCTTCCATGAATGCCAGGCTCTTGCTTGATATTTGGAAGGTAGAAGAGAAGCAGAGCCCATTATTGCCTTAGAAACAGGGATAGCTCGTGGGCAAACACGGTTTCTGGACATCCTTCTGTGAGTTGCCTGCTTGGGTACTGCCGGCAGCTGAGAGCGTCGCTGGCATTTTCCTGTGATCCCTGATGGTCCTGATTTCCCAAGTGTTAATATTGCCTTTCCCAACTTTTTGCTTCCCCTGTCCTTTCAACAGTTGTGTGAGCCCCGAATCCCTTCAATTAAATGTTTTCCAGTTTAAGCCACCTGAATGATTTCTCTGTTCTTGACTGAACCCTCACTGCTGGAATATTGTGCCCAGAAATGGTTTTAGGAAACAGTCCCACAGGATGGGGCTCTAGGATTAGGTATTTGATGTGGTTATATTCGAAGGTTGTGGACAATGGAATACTGCCAGTCTGTGGCTTGGAGCGGTAAGCACTTTTTCAAATGATCACCTGCAGTTTCTTGGAATGAAAAGCATATTCAAAGGTAAGCTTGGGGGCGGGGGGCGTCTGGGTGGCTCAGTCAGTTAAGCATCCGACTTTGGCTCAGGTCATGATCTCGTAGTTCATGAGTTTCAGCCCTGCGTCAGGCTCTGTGCTGACAGCTCGGAGCCTGGAGCCAGCTTTAGATTCTGTCTCCCTCTCTTTCTCTGCCCCTCTCCTGCTCATGCTCTCTCTCTCTCTCTCTCTCTCTCTCTCTCTTGCTCTCTCTCTCAAACATAAACATTAAAAGAAATTTTTTTTAATAAAAAGAGAATATATCTTGGAGCCTGGGTGGCTCAGTTGGTTAAGTGTCTGACTCTTGATTTTGGCTCAGGTCATGATCTAACGGTTCGTGAGACTGAGCCCCATGGCAGGCTCTGTGCTGACAGTGAAGAACCTGCTTGGGATTCTCTCTCCCTCTTTCTCTGCCCCTCCTCCTCTCAGGCTCTCTTTCTCTCTCTCAAAATAAACTTAAAAACTTAGGGGTGCCTGGGTGGCTCAGTCGGTTAGGCATCCAACTTCAGCTCAGGTCGTGATCTCGCGGTCCGTGAGTTCGAGCCCCGCATCAGGCTCTGTGCTGAGCGCTCAGAGCCTGGAGCCTGTTTCAGATTCTGTGTCTCCCTCTCTCTGCCCCTTCCCCGCTCATGCCCTGTCTCCCTCTGTCTCTCAAAAATGAATAAACGTTAAAAAAAATTAAAAAAGAATATATCTTGGAGACCTTTCCTAGCCAGTTCATAGATTGGCCTCATTCTTTTTAGCTACTACATAATGTTTCACAACACAGACATATCTTTGCATTGCTGTTTTCCTGTTTTTAATTTTTTGCTATTAAAATGTGTCAGTTAACACCTTTGTGCATGTCTCTTTGTACACATCATTTCAGCATTTCTTAGTATCCAGAACTGATACAAAGAAATGGAATCGTTTAGATAAACAGTAGGTTCATGTTAATTTTGTGTTGATATCACCATTTGCCTTCCAGAATGTCTGTATAATCTATTCCACCACCAACAGAGCAAAAGAGTAACTGTTTCGCTGGCTTCCCGCCAACTTCAGTAATAGGAATAATATTTTGAAAATATTAGGCTAATGTGTTTTTCCTTTAAATTCCTTCCTTAAATCATTTTCCCCTGAAGACTTCCACCTCTAAGGCTGATGCAAGGGGCTTAATGTCCTCGCAAAGCGAGGTAGGTAAAGGCATTAATCCATTCTGTATCGCACACCTGACTTTCCTGAATCGGAAACAAGTCTCTGAAGCCAGTTTTCAGCAAAGTTCCTTTAAATCCTATTAACAGATTAAGAGCAAAGCCTAGAAAGCTATATTATCAGTTAGCCTTTGTTGCATGACAAACTACCCTTCCATTTAATGGTTTCAAACAATGAACATTTATGTGCTCTTGATTCGACGGGTTGGTGATTCGAGTGGGCCTCAGCTAGGTGGCTGGCCTCTGCCCCGTGTCATGTCAGTGAGGCTCGCTCATGCCTGTGGACATTGGCTGCGAAACTATGATGCACAGCCTCTCCCCATGCTTTCTGATCCTCCAGGAAGCTAGGGCATGTAGTGGAAGAGGAGTTTCTGGAAGCAACAGAGGGCAAGTCCCAATGTCCAGGCACTTTTGAAGTCTATGCTTTTGCCCTTGCTGCATTGGCCAAAGCTGCATGGCCCTGCCGTGATTTAAGAGAGACAGGGGTGCCTGGGTGGCTCGGTCAGTTAACCACCCGACTTCAGCTCAGGTGATGATCTCACAACTTGTGGGTTTGAGCCCCACATCCGGCTTTGTGCTGACAGCTCAGAGCCTGGAGCTGGCTTCAGATTCTGTGTCTCTCTTTCTCTTTCTCTGCCCCTCCCCTGCTAGCACTCTGTCTCTCTCTCTCTCAAAAATAAATAAACTTAAAAAAATTCTTAATAAAAAAAAATGAAAAGACAGAGAGAGATAAGACCCCACCTCTTAATGGGATGGCTGTAAGGACACATACAAAGCTTGTCATGTCTACCTTGAATGCCCTCTCCTAGGCCTCCACTCCAGACCTCTTTGTCATCATCCTCAGTCCTTTCCTTTCAGGCTCTTGACCAGCCAACCAGTCTACTCACTGCTACCATGAGCTCATGTAAATTCTCACCTTACGCCACCTTTTCTGTCTGTGAAAAGTGGGTGATCAAGCAATTACTCAAAGCTCAACCCACTGGAGAGATTTTTCTCTCCAGACTCTCTTTGAAGGTTGAATGTAACTGCGATGCGTTCGCTATCCGTTTTATCCATTCACCGTGGGCATGTAGCAAGCCGACCCAACCCATCCACAGGTCAAGTTCAGGCTCTTCTCCCCCTTTCGGCACCTCTTCCTTTGCTATATGGCCAAACATGTGAGTCGTGGCCATATAGCAAACTGGTACAACTGTCACGTGGAAAAGGGGAGTCTGGGCTAACTTCTCGTGCATCTGCGTGTCCTGCTCAGGCTCCCATCACAGCCTTTCCACCTTATCATGCACTGCCTCTGGGCCCCCCGTCTTTATGATTGGCGGGTTCAAGACAACTCAGCTCATAGCGAGCGGTTTCAGACACATGGCCACCTGATGCTTCATGGTAAAGCATTCTGCCTTTACCCGGGCTCAGTAACACACCAGAGATTATTTCAAGAAAGACAAAAGGGCTATTATTCGTCCTGAGCTTGCCATAAACTCCACGCAGAATCTTTTCCCACCACCGACCTTTCCCACATCATCAAGTCTGCCGTGTTGAATGGTCCAAATGGCAGGACTGCTTGCGGGGCAGAGGGGACCTGCTGCGGAACCCTTTTCTGCTGAAGGGGAATCCCTCCAGGCTGCCGGTCTTCTCAGTGACTCAGTACGCGACCTGGAGCCACGTGCCCGGGTGTGGAATGTGAACAGGCCTATCGGGGGTGGTAGTACTGTCTTCTTTGTTGTAAGAGACGCAAGAGCCAGCCTTTTAATAAGGGATGTCCTGGTCCACCCCAACCCTTGCACACCCAACGTCTTTACCAAAGTGGCAGGTCCATAAATCTTCCTAGAGGTTATCCCCTGCCCTGTGGTGCACATGTGTCTTACCAAGGCCTCCTGGCGCTCTCACCCTTTGTTTATCCTGCCCAAGCAGACGTC
The DNA here is from genome assembly GCF_016509475.1 of Prionailurus bengalensis. Lineage (NCBI taxonomy): Eukaryota > Metazoa > Chordata > Mammalia > Carnivora > Felidae > Prionailurus > Prionailurus bengalensis. The sequence continues at coordinate 26,177,173 of NC_057358.1, forward strand.
ATCAATGTGAAAGATTAGTTTTATGCTCTACAGGATGTCCCTGGAATCCACATCCCTCCCGATTATATTATGACAGCCAGTGGGTGCATTAAATTAGCCCTAGGAAAAATCTGTAATATGTATTGTCTATTTATTGCACAAACATATAGTATGGGGCACCTGGGTGTCTTAGTCAGCTGAGCATCTGGCTCTTGGTTTCAGCTCAGGTCATGATCTCTTGGTTCGTGGGTTTGAGCCTGGTGCTGTCAGTGTGGAGCCTACTTGAGGTTCTCTCTCCCTTTCTGCCACTCCCTGGCTGTCTCTCTCTCTCTCTCTCAAAATAAATAAATAAACTTGAAACAAACAAACATATAGTATATAAATCCACGTAATTACAAACTGTTTCGGATCCTCTTTTCTGATTGGGATTAAAAAGAGGGCACGTGTCAGGGCACCTGGGTGGCTCAGTCACTTGAGCGTCCGACTCTTAACTTCAGCTCAGGTCACAATCTCACAGTTTGTGAGTTCAAGCTCCGTGTCGTGTCGTGTTGTGCTGTGCGTGTGCGCTGGGAGCACAGAATCTGCTTGGGATTCTGTCTCCCTCTCTCTGCCCCCCCCCCCCGCCCTACTCGCTCGCTCTCTCTCTCTCTTTCAAAAATAAATAAATAAATAAATATAAATAAATAAATAATTTTTGTTAAATTTAAAAAGAGGGCATTTGTCAAGTCAATGGCTGTAGAACGTGTGCCTGAAACCGTATTAAGCTACTCTAGCCAAGATACTACATTTGGCATGGCAGTCGCAGGTGGGGCTACTATTCGGTGGAGCTTTTCACAGTCTACAGTTATTCTCCAGGATCCATCTAGCTTCTGCTAGGGGTCCTCAGGGGTCAGTCTGATAAATTCACTAGAGATATGACAGGAGCCACCACAGCTGTATGCTTAAGATCCTTAAAGTAACACTAATCTCTGCCTTTTCCCCCAAACTGCTAGACTCGTTTTGTTTCGTGTTTTGAGCAGGGACTTAGGATCTGTTTCAGAGACTTCCATATGACCTTCCCTATCATGGTAGCCATTATTCCAAGAATGCGACGTGGGGCATCTCCCAATTGCCAACAATGTCAGCCCTCCCTGTGGGTCAAGCACCCTGAATTTTCTTTGTAGATCGCACTCCATATTATTAAACTCAAATTTTTGTCAGTCTGATGGAAGAAAAATGACACCTCTTTTTGTTTTGGTTGCATTTCCTGACCGTAAGGTTGATTGCATTTTTCCATGACTCCTGGCCTCTGTACATCCTTTTCTGTGAACTGCAGGTACACATTCTTTACCCCTTCTTAATTGGGTCGTGTTCCTTTTTCTTATAAATCCAGTAATATTAATTTTAACCCCACGAAACAATTAAATTATTTAAATGATTACCATGAATACATTAACATATACTTATGTTAACTAACCGGCTGATTTTATCAGTCAGATGTTGACAGGGAGTAGCCCTTCCTTACGTGCGGTTTCTCTTTCCCACTTGGCATGGTTTCAGTTACCCATGGTCAAAAATGACCTTCCTTCTGATATATTGATATATCCTTCTGATATATCTGTCAAAAAGTCAATAGGAGCCTAACACCACATCACGATGCCTACGTCACCCACCTCACTTCATGTCGTCACGTAGGCATTTTATCATCCCACATCGTCACAGGAAGAAGGGTGAGTAAGTACAGTATTTTTGAAGAGATAGAAGAGGACCGCATTTACATCAGGTTGATGACACTATATTGTTTCGATTGTTCTATTATTAGTGGTCGCTGTTCATCTCTTACTGTACCTAATTTACAAATTAAACTTTATCACAGGAAAAACCAGTATGTATAGGGTTCAGCATTATCCACAGTTTCAGGCATCCGCTGGAGACCTTGGACCCTAACCCTGCACATAAGGAGGGATGATGGTAATGGGGTTAATAATGGAATAGCATGTGTAGGTAATCTGTATATTGTTAGTAAATAATGTATAGATTCTTTAATGTGGACTATGTATAATGTGATAATATTGTGTTAATGTTAACACAAATATAAATTAACATTTAGTATAATTATACACTTTTATTTATTTTTTATTTTTTTAATAAAATTTGTAAAATGTTTTTATTTATTTTTGAGAGAGAGAGAGAGAGAGAGAGAGTGAGAGAACAAGTGGGGGAGGGACAGAGAGGGAGACACAGAATCCAAAACAGGCTCCAGGCTCTGAGCTGTCAGTACAGAGCTCGACGCGGGGCTCAAACACACAAACTGTGAGATCATGACCTGAGCCGAAGCCAAGAGTCAGACACTTACCTGACTGAGACACCCAGGCGCCCCTATGTTCTCTCCTGAAAACCTTTCGATGATTTCCTATTGCATTGCGATTGGGACCCTTGCTGTCAACATAACCTAAGATGCTATGTGCAACCCCCTGCACCTGTCCCGCTGCTCCAGCCTCTTCTAATGGCCCCTCTCCTTTGCTCACTGAGCTTCCTTTAGTTTCTTTATCCCGCCAAATTCCCTGCTGCTTTGCAGCTCTTCCTAGGCCTGAAATGCTCTCCACTCCGTCACTGTTTGCTTAGAGAAATCTCTACTCATTCTTTAGAGCTCCCTTCAGAAGTCTCTCTCTCTCGAGGAAACCACCATGCCTCCCTCCCCCAGGTTAGGTCTCACTCACGGACAGTCTCCTGGCTCTGCTGAACTTTTCCTTGACCACATTTGGTGATTCACTGTGATCTTTTCGCAACTATAAGGAATTAACTTCGCACCAATGTTTGCTTAATATTAACAGCGCACACTAGACTATAAACTTCACAAAGGCAGAGACTGTGTCTGGTTCGCTCATGCTTGGCACAGTGCCTAGCACGTAGGAAATCCTCAATAAACACTTATTAAATGAATAAATGTGCTTATTATAATATCCTCTGAAACTTCCTTTTCCTGTTTTCTGTTCCCATCCGTGAAGATACCGCCATCCACTAAGACCGGAAATCTCTGAGTAAGTCATTATGTTTCTCTTCCCCGCTCCATACCCCGTATGGAATCTGCTGTGAAATCCTGGACGTTCTGTTTCAGAAATACTTCCCGGATCCGGTGTCTCTTTTCTGTCCTCCCTACAACGCACTGGTGGAGGCCAGCCTCCTCTGGGCTGCTGTAAGCCTCTTCACAGGCCTCCTGGGGCCTGGTCCTTCTCTCTGCATTTCATCTCCAGAGTCTTGTTCTGAAGAGACCGATGGAACTGAATAACGTCCAGGTAAAGATGTTAGCTACCTCTGTTCTATGCAGATCATCGTGTTTAACACCGTAGAACACCAGGGAAGTCTCCATCATCATCTGCCACTGCCCTGAAAAACCCATATTCTAATCATCCATATTTCTCGGGGTGCCTTACTGACTCAGCTGGTAAAGCGTCGACTCTTGATCTCACCTCAGGTCATGACCTCATGGTTCAAGACACACGGCGGGCTCTACGCTGACAGCACGGAGCCCGCTTGGAATTCTCTCTCCTCTCTCAGTCCCTACCCCACTCATTGTTGCTCTTGCTCTCTCTCCAAATAAATAAATAATCTGAAATTTTTTTTTAATTAAAAAAATTTAAATCCAACCCCCCGATTTCTTGCCATTTCCCAAAGTACACCTCGCCTTTCTGTGGCTCCGTGTCCTTGTACAGGTTGCCCTCTTTGCTTGGAACACTTGCTCCTCAACTGCTCACTTATCAAGAGCCTGCTAATCCGGCAGAACTCATCTGAAATGTAATGCCCTCTTTGAATTATTTCTCTTTTCCCCCAGGAAAGCTAGACGTTTCCTTTCTCGGTCTCCACGGCTTTCCCATCGTGCCTGAATTTACCACACACCATGTGACTTTGTAATTATCTATTCCCGTGCCTGTGAAGGGGACATAAAATTTATAGTCACAATCCACATGTGCAGGAAAGGTAACTTTTTTTTTTCCCCTACAATAAAACTAACTGTTGAGCCGCAGATCCACACATGTCAGAAAACACATATTGTTGCCACCCTGGAGTCATCTCTGGATCAACCTACTCTCTCTGAGTAAACGTGCGAGCAGTTTTAAGATCCTGTCCCTTTTGTTTCCGCTAACCTTTTCTCTCTGCAGAATCTTCCTGGGTGACCTAGGCAACATCCTGACATTGAAGGAGGGTGTGTGTGGACTCTGTGCCTTCCTCCAATACTGGCTGGCCTCTGAAGAGGTTTGGGGCGCTGAGGACTGGCATCAGTTGTTGGCCTCTGGTAAAACCATTGTATCCACTCCGTCCTTCTCATCTGGACCCCCTCCCTCCAGACCCCGTACCCTTCCTCTTAGCATTTATACCTCCACTATCTCCCCCACGGCTCAGGGCTCTGATCTATTTTCTTCTGGTCACTGTGTGGTGTGCAGGATTTCGCGGGGGCTGTTCTCAGGCCCAGCTGCTTGGATGACACCCTGAGCCACGAGGAACCTATTGTTTTGTCACCCTGTGCTCGGTGTGGGACTTCCCTAGAGGCTGATCAACTGGGAGGACCCTGGAATGTAAGGACCCTGAGATCCTTTGAACGTCTAGGGTGTTTATGACTCTCCTTCCCCAGGGGTTATTATCCTGGGTGGGGCAGGTTTAACTGGAGGGTGGGAAGGTGCTTCTCAGGCACCTAATTTACTCTCAATTTATTTAATCCCTCCAAGGTTATCCCATGGGGCTCAGGAAGAACTATGATTTTCTACATCATGATAGATTCGTTTTTAAAAAAAAATTTTAAGTTTATTTATTTATTTCTGAGAGAGAGAGAGAGAGAGAGTGCACAAGCAGGGGAGGGGCAGAAAGAAGGAGAGACAGAATCCCAAGCAGGCTCCGCACCGTCAGCGCAGAGCCTGATGCGGGGCTCGAGCTCACCAACCATGAGATCGTGACCTGACCCGAGATCAAGAGTTAGACACATAACCGACTGTGCCCCAAGATTTGATTTTTAATATAATCTGTGCTTCAGTCGTCCTGACTCTGGAGCCTTGATTTTCTTTTTTTTTTTTTTTTTTCAATGTTTATTTATTTTTGGGACAGAGAGAGACAGAGCATGAATGGGGGAGGGGCAGAGAGAGAGGGAGACACAGAATCGGAAACAGGCTCCAGGCTCTGAGCCATCAGCCCAGAGCCTGATGCGGGGCTCGAACTCACGGACCGCGAGATCGTGACCTGGCTGAAGTCGGATGCTTAACTGACTGCGCCACCCAGGGGCCCCTGGAGCCTTGATTTTCAAAGACCTGCATTTTCTGTCTTACCCAAGCCTACCTCTTGAAAATCAAAAGGGCTTGTCTCTCAGACTGACATGTTAGCTAAGGGGTTTAAAATTATACTCTGAAACTCGAAGCTGAATAATGACTGCTTTGTGGCAGCCTACACCCAGCCTCCCCCCAAGGACGGTGCAGAATAGAGAGCCGTTGCTGCTCTCTTATTGGTAGGGGAGTGGTAACGTAAAAGAACAGACAAAGACAATTTAAGAGCAAAACTTTGCCCTATTGCATTTGTTTTCCCCACAAAACTATAAGATTCCCGATGGCAGGGTCTCATCCATAGGGCTGGAATGTTTGTGGAGGGCAGAAATTAGCAGTTCCCTGGGGAAATTGGTAGCAAGGGTCAGAGCGCCAAAGCTGTGATAAGGCCGTGGCCGGCAAAAAGTTGGTGTATACCCACAGGTCATTCTCCAAACTTTCCTCCTTTGCTCTCCACTAGAGACAGTGGACATTTAAAATACCCGAATTCCAACTTCTCTTGCAGCTAGAGATCAGTGGCAAGATTTTGTCAAGGAGCCACTGACAATTTGGTGGGGAGTGTCTAGGCAAGGGTTTGCTTTCCAAATGGAAGAGACAGATGCAATCCTTCCCCTTCCTGCCTGCCTTGGGCAACTGGCACAGCCCACCACCCCCCCACCCCCCCCCGCAACCCCCCCCCACTGTTCCCTGGCCCGTGCAATCGGGACAGTTGTGGCAGAAAGGGCCATGTGCAAGCCCTTTGAGTTCTTCCTCCCTGCTAAAATTGTCAACAAAAAGCAATAGCACAGCCCTGAGGAATCGTAGAAATTGGTGCCTTCTTCAAAGCTTTGAAAGATGAAGAAGTGTCACTTCTATTAAATCCCATTAAATCCAGCTATGGGGCCTTTGCAGAAGAGAGAAAGGTCTTAGAAGATGACAGCAGATTATCTGAAGCCTAATTAGGCTAATTAGAATTAGAATTGCTTTTCTGGATATGATCCTTTATAGTAATGACTCAGCACACACCCTGGGACCTGGTATGCTGCTGTTAATCTGAAAATTTCTTTTTCTTTCTTTCTTTCTTTCTTTCTTTCTTCCATCCTTCCTTTCTTTTCTTTCTTTCTTTCTCTATATATTTTTTATGTTTTATTTATTTTTGAGAGAGAGGGAGAGACAGAGCGTGAGCAGGGGAGGGGCAGAGAGAGAGGGAGACAGAATCCGAAGCAGGCTCCAGGCTCTGAGCTGTCAGCACAGAGCCCGACGCAGGGCTCGAACTCACGAGCTGTGAGATCATGACCTGAACGGAAGTCGGACGCTTAACCGACTGAGCCACCCAGGTGCCCCCTTTTTATGTTTTATTTATTTTTGAGAGAGAAGGATACTTTTATTATGTAACCTCACTTCGTCCCTGGCCTCATTCAAGGGAGTCCTCTGGGAACTTGATGTTTTCACCATCTATACAATATCCTGCTTGTCCATTATTTTGATGACGTTTATACGGATAGGACCTGATGAGCTAGAATTCGGAAGTTCCTCAGATGCGCAACTAAGATAAATATCTGCTCAAGTGTGGGAGATAAATCCCATGAAAATATGGACCCCTACCAGTAAGAAAGAGGCACAATCCTTGAAGGGATATTGGAGATTTTAGAGGCTATTGCCTTAGTCCATTCGGGTTGCAATAACAAAATACCAGAGCCTGGGAGGCTTATAAACGACAAAAATCTATTTCTCATGGTTCTGGATGCTGGGAAGTCCAAGATCAAAGCTTTAACACGGTTGCATTCTGGTGAGAGCCCTCCTCCTGCTTCTTAGCCCGAGCCTTTTTGCTGTGTGTTCACATTATGGAAGGGGCAAGGGGAGTTCTCTGGGATCTCTTTAATAAGGACACTAATCTCATTCATGAGGGCTCTGCATCTCATGAGGCTCCACCTCTCAAAGGCTCTACCTCCTAATACCATCACCGTTGAGGGTTTGGATTTCAACACATGAATTTGGCAGGGGTAGGGCGGGAGCACAAACATTCAGACCATAACAACTACCTGTATCTCTTTTAGGTGTCTTTCTGCAGTCCATATACTGTATGAACTTGAAGGTTGCCATCTTTAAGTGTGACCCAGAATAAGAGAAATCTATATGGATTTCTAACCAGGACTGGATAATAAGTTACAGAGCAAAGTTATGGTACATTACGTTAGTTACAATTTCTGTTCTCAGAAAACAGCTCTTGGCTTGCTACCAAACCCTGGTAGGTACTGGACGCCTGACCATGGATCACGAGGTGATCGTGTGACAGAACCGCCCATGTCGAAATACTTGTTTCCAATGCGCTTCTCCATACATTTGAGGTGCCCAGAGACACTCCATTATTAAGTGGAAGGAAGCATCAGATACTTACCCCGAACCAAGCAGGTCTTGTAGACACAAATGAATTGCATGAATAGGTAGCTTATATTCCCAGAAGATGTACTCCTGCCCATTACCTCTTCAATCTCCAAACGCGGATGGCCTCCTGGGCACTTTATTATATCCAGCTGACTGATGGGAACATTTTGAACCTGGATCGCAGGTAGGTCTGCCTAGCATGCTGGCACCAGCTGAAAGACAGCGGATGTAATGTTACAGCCTCACCACAGGATTTTGGTATTATGGACTTCGAATTAACATCAGATGGTGTTGATTCCATACCCAGAATGCTTGTGTCCCCGCAAAAGTCATTAATTGAAACCGAAAGCCCATTATGATAGCATTTGGAGGCGGGGCCTTGGGGAAGTGATTAGGTCCTGAGGGCAGAGCCCTCATGAATGGGATCAGTGCTCTTAAAAAAGAGACTCCGTTGAGTTTCTTCACCCCTTCCACCGTGTGAGGTCCAAATGAAAAGATGGATGTCTGTGAACCAGGATGCAGACCTCGCCAGACACGAAATTCATCTGGCTCTTTGACCTTGGACTCCCCAGCCCCCGAACTGTGAGAAATGAATATTTGTTGTTTAAGACACCCAGATATATGGTATGTGGCTCTAGCAGCCCGAACAGGCTAACACATTGGTCTTCCCAAAGGCAGAAGAAAGGCAATCCTCGTCCTTGGCGGATTCCATATTTGTGCATTTGCCCACTTGCTAAGATTGACTTGCAACCAGGACATTGACACTGACAGCACTTTTGCAGACATCTGAGGACAGGCCCAGAGTGCAGAATCATCTCGGTTGCCCTATGCACATGTTGCCAGCTGAGCAAGGCGACACTGTCCTCCTGTTTCAGCTCTCATGCTGAACAAATGTCCTTTTCGTGACCTGAGTGGTACCACGTTTTTCACATTCTGTGCCTTTTGTTGTGGTTTCAGTGTTTGAAACAGCCTCCACGCACAGTGCTGAAGTGCTGTCTGGTGTTCCTAAGCTCAAAAAGGCTGTCATGTGCCTTAGGGAAAAAATGTGTGTGTTAAATGAGCTTTGTTCAGGCATGAGTTACAGTGCTGTGGTTGCGTGTTCAGTGTTAAGAAATCAACAATGTGGCACATCCAAAAAAAAAAAAAAAAAAAAGAACAAGGGACTTCCATGATCTGTATCTCAGGCCACTCCAGAAAGTGCTAAGGTAGCATCTTTAGTGTGTGATGAAACTATGGGAAAGGGGCTACATTTGTGGATTCAGAGATGCCACCCGAGGGGCGCCTGGGTGGCTCAGTCGGTTAAGTATCCGACTTCGACTCTGGTCATGATCTCACAGTTTGTGGGTTCGAGCCCCGCGTTGGGCTCTGTGCTGACAGCTCGGAGCCTGGAGCCTGCTTCACATTCTGTGGCTCCTCTCTCTCTGCCCCTCTCTGTTTCTTTCTCTCAAAAATAAACATTAAAAAAAAAAAATAAGATGGCAACCGGTTAAAAAAAAAAAAAAGCAACATAGTGGAAACCATTGTTGTAAGGCTAAAAAAAAAAAAACCAAAGAAATTTACAACCACATCGCCCAGGGTCAGAAAAATGTTACTCTTCTGGGCCAATGCTGGCTCACGTAATCCAAACAGCAATACAGCATGAAAAATGTTAAACTTACCCAAGGTGGAGGCTCTGCAGCTCAGGAGGCTGCGGAAGAATTTTTTAAATACCTGCCGAGTGTTTTACAGGAAAAGGATTATATGCAGAAGAGCAGGTTTTCAATGCTGATGAAACTGGCTTGTTTTACAAGGATGCTGGCAAATAAACCTATAGAACAAGTGGAGTGTTGGTTGAAGCAAATGCTGTGACCAGGGGAAAACCCCGTATTTCCCCTTGGAGTTCAGTGTTGGCTAATTCAGCATTAGTGGTGACTTGACAGAAGTACCCAAACATTGGATGTGGATCGGAGGAGAATCAAGAGGTGGAAATGAGAATAATACCTCCATTTTTATACTCAAGGACTCCCTCTGTATTTGTGTTACAATCTTCACGATTTGGGGTTCGAATGGGTATTTACCCGAGGGATGAATTTGTCTGCCAGGGGATGCAATGACAGTCTCTCCAATATTTTTAAGAGACTTGATGAGTCACTGCTACATGTTTGCAATGTGGTGTGGTTTTGTGTGTGTAGGTGTGTAAGGGGATGGGGTAAAGAGCACGCAATGCCATCTACACTGCTGAGCACTACCATTTGTTTCTCACCTACCCTGAACTAGTTTCCATGTGCTTTGCTGTCCCGTGTCCTGTGAACCCCTGAAGTAATCAGCTCTCAAATAAACTGTTAACACTATAATGCCTACACGCTTTGAGGGTGTCCAGGAAAATTACTGTATAGAATCTGGGTAAAATGGAGCTTTTTAGGATTCAAAAACACTTTGCTACGTTTTGTTGAGTTAATCAGTCTGGTAATAAGTAGAAGGTGTCTGTTTCATTGTCTCAGGAAGTTTTCAGTTCTGGGTTCCTCAGATTGGCAGGGTTCCAGGATATATATATTTACGTACATTTTCCTCCTTGAATTTATGATGTAACTGCAGTTATACACATGAGAAAATCCTTAGCTGAAGACTAAATAGTAAAAAGTGCATAAAAAGAGATTTGGGGGGGGGGTTCTTCTACCCTATGCCTTATCTCCAAATACCTATAGTAATTCAAATTAATCAATCAATCTAATATAATCCATTAGAATGTGCATTTCTTCTTTCAACATCTTGAACTCACAACCCCAAGATCGAGAATCACGTGCTCCTCTGACTGAGCCAGCCAGGTGCCCCTGCTTTTCACATCTTTTGTTACTTATGTGTGTGGGGGGGGGGGGGAGGGGTGTTCAACTGGAATTTTGACTTCCCCAAACAAAAACAGACGAGAAAAATTTCACAGGGTTACCGAACAGTTCTTACCCATGTTCTTCTTCTGAAAAACCAGCAGAGGGCGAACGAGATGGAAAATAAAGGAACCGGAACTTACAAGGCTGACAAGAGATGTTTCTCACATATTTGTCCAAGTTCGTGCAGAATCTAAGCGGGAAAAATGATTCCTAACTTGAGAACTTAGAAAGGAGGAAATACGGCCTTGAACACCAGTTTGACTTAACCTGGCATTTCCAAGTTATGTAAGATTTTAGTCTGTGATAGAGATTAAATCCTTTGCAATCAGGACCCATCTCATAACACAATTCCTAGAGACCAGTTTCGGTAAAGTAGCACTCAGAAAACATACTGAGGACAGAGAATATCAACATATCTCATATTCTACTGATAGAACTCAGACTTGTAACCACCAAAACATAATTTCCCCTGGACACTTGAGTATTCACCATGTCTGTAGGCTTTAAAGGAAGATAATCAAAAGAAGTAAAATTTACTTTATTTCACAGACCCTAGGTTCAAGATGAAAACCCATATAAGCATTATGGAAAGAAAAGATAAGAATTTCATAAATCTTGGGGTGCCTGTGTGATTCAGTTGGTTAAGTGTCCAACTCGGTTTCGGCTCAGGTCATGATCTCGTGATTCGTGAGCTCTGGTCCTGCTTCAGGTGAGCTCCACTTCTCTCTCTCTCTCTCTCTCTCTCTCTCTCTCCTTCTCTCGCTCTATCCCTTGCTCACTTGTGCCCTCTGTCTCCCTTTTTTCTCTCTCTCAAAAAAGGAAAAAGAATAATTATTACAATATACTGTAATAAAAGTTACATGACTGTGGTCTCTCCCTCTCTCAAAATATCTTGTTGTACAATACTCACTCTTCTTATTGTGATGATATGAGATGATAAAATGCCTACGTGATCAGATGAAGTGAGGCGAGTGACACAGGCATAGCGACATAGCTTTAGGTCACTACTGACCTTCTGATGATACATCTGACGACATGTTAGAAAGAGGATCATCTGCTTCTGGACCGAGGTTGATCTCAGGTAACCGAAATGGCAGAAAGTGAAATTATGGATAAGGGGAGACTACTGCATATTCACTTATTAGATGGAAAATTTGTTTTTAATTATAATATCTAGTTTGAGCAAAAGTCTGGGGAAATGAACTGTCATGTACCATGCTGGCTAGAGTGTAAAATGGTATGACTTTTGGAGAGCAATTAGGCAAATCATAACTCTATGTGAACATCCTATATGATTCCTCATTCTCACGTCTCTCTTACAAAAACACTAGCAAAACCGTGCAAAGATGGAGCCTGCTTCGGATTCTGTGTCTCCCTCTCTCTCTGCCCCTCCCCTGCTCACTCTCTGCCTCAGAAATAAATAAACCTTCAAAAAAAATTTTTTTTGAAGGTTTATTTTCTTTTAGTAATCTCTTCCCCAAACATGGGGCTTGAACTCATGACCACAAGATCAAGAGTTGCATGCTCTTCCGACTGAGCCAGCCAGGAAGCCCTGTTTTTCTTTGTTTGGTTTCCTTCTTTAAATTTTAAGCCCAGTGTAGTTAACATACAACGTTATGTTAGTTTCAGGCATACAACATAGCGATTCCACAATTCTATACATTACTCAATGCTCATCAAATTAGGTGTACTCTTAATCCCTTTCATTTTATTTCATCCATTTTACCTTTTTTTTTAACAAAGCGTAAGAGACTCTTTTTAGCTACTTTTTAAAAAATTCTTATTTATTTTGAGAGAGAAGGGAAGAGAGAATGAACACGAGCAGGGGAGGGGCAGAGAGAAAGGGACAGAGAGAATCCCAAGCAGGTTCCACACTCATCAGCACAGAGCCCAACTCTGGGGCTCCATCTCACAAACTGTGAGATCATGACCTGAGCAGAAATCAACTTAACTGGCTGAGCCACCCAGGTGTCCCCCACCCCCGTTTTACCTACTTTTAAGATGACAGAAGGAAGCTAGAGGGTCAGTGCTCACCCAGCATTAGCTAAGTTATTTATTCACTTTTCAATGGATCTGGATAAATTCTTAGAAGGAAGTAAATTACTGAACTGAAGTCAGGATCATTTGGGTACAAAGGACAGAGATCCAGTTACCCCAGGAAAATGGAGACTTAAATGAAAGGCACAGGGTTTGCAGAGGCACAGGGATAGTCTCAGTCAAGGGAGGAACCAGAGTTTTCCTTCCTTTCGTCTTCCAAAATCAATCTGTTTCCCTATTCCAAGTTGCCAAGAGAGGGAGGAGATCAGGCCAATTCACCTTTCTCACCAGGTCCTCAGATTTTAGGTTTCCCGTCAGGTCTCCTCTGCTAGACAAGTGGCTATGGCCAGGTGTGGTGGGAGCCCTGTGGTTCCTGACCCACAAGGGAAATGGGTGAGGGAGACATCCCAAAATACATCTAACGGGTATGAGAAGAAGGGCAATAATTAGGAGTTGTCTTCTGGACACAGAATGCCTGCTTCCAGGGTTGGCTCCACCCCTTACTAGCTGTGTGATCTTGAAAGAGTTACTTAATTGCTCTGTTCCTCATTTTTAAAATTCTTAACATGGGGCATTTCGATGGTATCTCCTCACAGGACTGTGGTAAGGATTAAATGAGACAAAGCAAAAAAGCCCTCAAAGCTATAAATGGCATAGCCCGAATATTCAGTGAGTATTGCTATTGTACTTTCCCCGGAAAAAGAGTGCCCCTCCCTCAGTTTTCTCTTAATGCCATCAATATTCTCCCGTATTTCAACACTACTGGCATATGTCAGCCTCCATGCATTGTTCAGTCCTCCTTTGTAAGTTTTCTCCGTCATTTCGGATTCATTTATTTATCTGACTTATGGTTTTTGAGCATCCATTTGCTACATAAAAATAATTTCCCCTGGGGCTCCTGGATGGTGCAGTCAGTTAAGCATCTGGCTCTTGATCTCGGCTCAGGTCATGATCTTACAGTTCGTGAGTTCAAGCCCCGCGTGGGGCTCTGCCCTTGGGATTCTGTCTCTCCTTCTCTCTGCCCCTCCCCTGCTTACGCTCTCTCTTTCCCTACCAAAATAAAGAAATAAACTTAAACAAAATTAAATAAATAAATAAATAAATAAATGATTTTTGTTCCCCAATCTTGCTGGCATTTCTCCATCATAAGCCCTTAACACTTCTCACGTGGGCTGTTACAATTAGCTCTCTGATCTCCTTGGCTCCTGAGTGCCATAGCCAGATTAATTTCACTAACATAACCTCTGATCATGTTATTCCCCTGCTCAACAGTTTTCAGCGTTCCCTTATCACTGGTATAAAGTCCACAGTTGGAAGCTTGACATTTAGAGCCTTCTACAGCTCAGAACTGATCTGCCATCGTAGGTTTATTTTCCACACGTTCCCCAGATACAGACGAAACTCTGGTGAACTGGACTGTTCTTGTTTCCGGCTCCATTGCAGCTCGGATTATACTTTCCCACCTCTGTGCCTTTTCTCATGCCGCCATCCACTCGAAACGCTAACCCCTTGCTCTCTGGACCAGGAGCACCAACAGCACCTGGCAGCTTGGGCTTGTTAGAAATGTCATATCCAGTGCCTACTGAATCAGAATCTGCATTTTAACAAGATCCCCAGACGATTCATAAACACGTATTTGTCTTATAAGATACTTTATGAGATAAAATATCTTGTAAATTTATTACTAGCTTGTAAATTACAGATTAAGCCACTCCATCCCCCTCCCTGTTAGAGTTCTACCCTTGCCTCAGAGCCCAGCTCAGATAATATTGCCTCATCCAGATGTCCTTGACTGCTAGAGCTAAAAATAATCTCTTTAATATCTGCATTCCCATAGCTGCTTTCTGAATCCTTTGAATTTCCCATGACCAAATTCTTTATACCTACTTGTGGTAATTAGCACATACCTGTTTTTGTCTTTGTTTTTGTTTTGAGTATGGGCTAACAATTCTGTAATTACTTTGTTATTGAGATATGGTTGACATATAACAGTTTCAACACACAACATAATGATTTATTTGTACCTAGTGTGAAATGATCACTGTAATAAGTCTAGTTAACATCCATCACCACATTTAGTTACAAGGTTTTTTTCTTGTGATGAGAACTTTTAAGATCTACTCCCTAAGCAACGTTCAGATATACAGTATCATTAACTATAGTCTCCATGCTGCACATTGTATCCCAGGACTTACTTATTTTATTACTGGACATTGTATACCTTTTGATCCACTTCACCCATTTAGCTCACACACAGCCCCATCCCTCACCTCAGGCCACTGCCAATCTGATCTCCATATCTATGAGTTCAGTTTTATTCTTTTTTCTGTTTTTAGATTCCACATACAAGTGAGATCATATACTATTTGCTTTCTCTGTCTGATTTATCTCACTTCGCATAATGTTCTATGGTTCATCCATGTTGTCACAAATGGCAAGAGTCCAGTCTTTTTTATGGCTGAATAATATTCCACTGTGTGAGTGTGTGTGTGTGTGTGTGTGTGTACACACAACAGAATATATATATATGAAAAAATATATACATATTTTTTATAATTTTTAAATTTTAAATTTATAGGTTTTTAAATTATTTTATAATTTTATATATATGGTCTTTTCTTTATGTGTTTATCCTCAGTAGACATAGACTGATTCCGTATCTTGGCTATTGTAAATAATGCTGCAATAAACATGGGGATGCGTATATCTTTTTGAGTTGGTGTCTTTACTTCCTTGGATAAATACTCAGAAGTGGAATTGCTGAGTCATAGGGTGGTTCTATTTTCAATTTTTTGAGGACCCCTCATACTGTTTTCCAGAGTGACTGCACCAATTTACATTCCCACCAACAGTGCCCAAGGGATCCACCTTTTCCACATTCTTGCCAACACTTATTTCTTCTCTTTTTGATAATGGTCATCCTAACATGTGTGAGGTGATATCTTATTGTGCTTTCGAGTAATCTACACTCAACGTGGGGCTTGAACTCACAACCCCAAGATCAAGAGTCACATCCTCCACCAACTGAGCCAGCGAGGTGCCCCTCACTGGGTTTTTGATTTGCATTTCCCTGATGGTCAGTGATGTTCAGCTCCTTTTCATGTACTTGTTGGTCATGTGTATGTCTTTTCTGGAAAAATGTCTATTCAGATTCTCTGCCTATTTTAAAAAAAAATTTTTTTTTTTAACATTTATTTATTTTTGAGACAGAGAGAGACACAGCATGAACGGGGGAGGGGCAGAGAGAGAGGGAGACACAGAATCGGAAACAGGCTCCAGGCTCCGAGCCATCAGCCCAGAGCCCGACGCGGGGCTCGAACTCGAGGACCGCGAGATCGTGACCTGAGCTGAAGTCGGACGCTTAACCGACTGAGCCACCCAGGCGCCCCTTCTCTGCCTATTTTTTAAATGGACTGTTTTTTGTTTTGTTTTGCTATTGGGTTTCATAAATTCTTTGTATATTTTGGATGTTAACACCTTACCAGATATATGAAATGCAAATATTTTCTCCCATTCAGTAGTTTGCCTTTTCATTTTTTGATGATTTTCTTTGCCGTGAAGAAGCTTTTTGGTGTGATGTAGTCCTGCCTGCTTATTTGTGCTTTTGTTGCCTTTGCTTTTGATGTCAGATCCAAAAAATCATCGCCAAGCCCAATGTCAAAGAATTATAGACTGATTTTTTCCAAGAGTTTTATGGTTTCAGGCCTTGCATTCAAGTCTTCAATCCATTTTGAGTTCGTTTTTGTGTATGGTGAAAGATAGTCGTCCAGTTTCATTCTTTTGCATGTGGCTCTCCAGTTTTCCCAATACTATTTATTGAAAAGACTGTCCTTTTCCCTTGTATTTTCTTGGCTCCTTTGTCATAAATTAATTGACCACATATGCACGATTTATTTCTGGGCTCTCTCTGTTCCACTGATCTATATGTCTTGTTTTTATGCCAGTACCACACGGCCTTGAACACGATAGCTTTGTAGTATAGTTTGAAATCAGGAAGCATGATGCCTCCAGCTTTGTTCTTTTTCTCAAGATTACTTTGGTCAGAGTCCTTTGTGGTTTCATACAAATTTTAGGATTGTTTGTTCTATTTCTGTGAAAACTTCTGTTGGAGTTTTGATAGGGATTGCACTGAATCTGTGGTGTGGCATTTTAACAATATGAATTTCTCCAGTCCATGAGCGTGAATATCTTTCCACTTATCTGTGTCTTCTTCCATTTCTTTCATCAGTGTTTTGTAGTTTTCAGCACATAGATCTTTTACCTCCTTGGTTAAATTTAGTTCTAGGTATTTTATTCTTTTTGGTGCAATTGTAAACAGGATTGTTTTCTTAATTTACCATTCTGATAGTTTGTTATTAGTGTATAGAAATGCAACTGATTTTTTATATTGATTTTATACCCTGCAACTATACTGAATTTCTGTCTTCTACCAGTTTTTTGGTGGAATCTTTAGGGTGATATAACATTTCATCTGCAAATACTGCAGGTTTTACTTCTTCCTTTGTAATTTGAATAACTTTTATTTCCTTTTCTTGCCTACTTGCTGTGGCTAGGACTTCTAATACTATGTTGAATAAAAATGTCAAGAGTGGGCATCCTTGTCTGAACAAGGATGTTTCAGCTTTTCACCATCGACTATGATAGACTTGTTACATGGCCTTTATTATATTGAGATAATTTCCCTCTATATCCAACTTTATAATCCCTCTATATTCAACTTTGTTGAAAGTTTTTATCATAAATAGATATTGAATTTTTTCAAGTGGTTTTTTCTGCATCTATTGAGATGATCATATGAGTTTTTGTCCTTCATTTTGTTAATGTGGTATATTACACTGAATGATTGTGGATGTTGAACCATCTTTGAATCTCTGGAATAAATCCCACTTGGTCATAATTAATGATCTTTTTAATGTATTTTCAGTTTGCTAATATTTTGTTGAGGATTTTTGTATCTACGTTCATCAGGGATATTAGCCTATAATTTTCTTATGACATCCTTGTCTGAATGCCTTATTTGGTATCAGGGTAATGCTCATTAAATAAGTTTGGAAATGTTCTTTCCTCTTCTATTTGGGGGGATGGGAGTGGGAGGAGGAGTCTGAAAAGGTTTGGTATTAAATGTCCTTTAAATGTTTGGTAGAATTCACAGTGAAGCTGTCTGGTCCTAGACTTTTGTTTTTTGGAAGGTGATTGATTACTGATTCAGTCTCCTTACTAGTAATCAGTCTGTTCAGATTTTCTATTTCTTCATGATTCAGCCTTGGTAGCTTGTATGTTTCTAGAAATTTATCCATTTCTTCTAAATTGTCAGATTCATTGGCATATAATTGTTCATAATAATCTCTTATGATCCTTTGTATTTCTGTGATAACAGTAGAAACATACAGTCTTTGATTCCTGATTTTATTTGTGGCCTCTCTCTTTTTTTTCTTAGTGAGTCTAGCTAAAGCTTTGTCAATTTTATCTTTTCAAATAACCAGCTGCTCTCAGCCTAATTGATCTTTTCAGTTTCTCTTTCATTTATTACCACTTTTTTTTTTTGGTACTCAACTGTATTGATTTACTGATTTTATTCTCAAGTTAGTTAACATACAGTGCAGTCTTGGCTTCAAGAGTAGATTCCAGTGACTCATCACTTACATACAACACCCAGGACTCATCCCAACAAGTGCCCTCCTTAATGCCCCTCACCCATTTTCCCCACCCCCATCAACCCTCAGCTTGTTCTCTTTATTTCAGAGTCTCTTATGGTTTGCCTCCCTCTCTGCTTTTATCTTATTTTTCCTCCTCTTCCCCTATGATCATCTGTTAAGTTTCTCAAATTCCACATAGGCACCACTCTACTTTTTGGTATTTCCTTCCTTCTACTAACTTCGGGCTTCATTTGTTCTTCTTTTTCTAGTTTTTTGAAATGTAAAGTTTGGTTTTTATTTGAGCTTTGTCTTGTGTCTTGATGTAGGCATTTATTACTCTGAACCTCACTGCTTTTTCTGTGTCCCATATGACTTGATATGTTGTATTTCCATTTTCATTTGCCTCAAGGTATTTTTTCATGTCTCTTTTGATTTCTTCTTTGACCCATTGGTTGTTCCAGAACATGTTGTTTAATCTCTGCATATTTGTGAATTTTCCAGGTTTTCTTCTTATAATTGATTTCTATGTTCATACCGTTGTGTTCAAAGAAGATGCTTGATATGATTTCAGTTTTCTTAAAATTTGTTTTATGGCCTAACATACAACCTATCTGGAATAATGTTTTGTGTGCACATTTTGTAAGAATGTTCTGTCTCACATTTTATGAAAATATGTATCGTGGTGCTTTTGGATGAAATTTTCTGTAAACACCTGTTAAGTCCATCTGGGTTGTTTTCTTTTTTAAAATTTTTTTTTTCAACGTTTATTTATTTTTGGGACAGAGAGAGACAGAGCATGAACGGGGGAGGGGCAGAGAGAGAGAGGGAGACACAGAATCGGAAACAGGCTCCAGGCTCTGAGCCATCAGGCCAGAGCCCGACGCGGGGCTCGAACTCACGGACCGTGAGATCGTGACCTGGCTGAAGTCGGACGCTTAACCGACTGCGCCACCCAGGCGCCCCTGGGTTGTTTTCTTATTGATTTTCTGTCTGCATGATGTATCCATTGATGTGGATAGGGTATTAAAGGTCTCTACTACGATTGTATTGGTGTCGATTTCCCTCTTTAGGTTTGTTACATAAATAGCAATACAATAATAGTAGGTGACTTTAAGAACTTTTGAATGGGCATTTTCAAACACATACAAAAGTAGACAGAAAATACAATAAGCTTCCATTTATGCATCACTCAACTTCAACAATGATTGACAATTTGCCTTATCTCATTTCATCTATTTTTCTACTACATACACACATTTTTTCTGTAGCACTTAAATTCCATAGCAAAGCATCTTACTCATTGATACTTTATTAGTATCTCTAGAAAATATGAAGTTTTTAAAAACCTAGCCAAAATATCCTTATCACACACACAAAAATAATAATTTTTAAGAATCTTTCTCTAGTAAAATACCATTTCCTGTTCAAGTTTACTCCTTATCTCAGAAACATCTTTTATAGTTGTTTAATTCAAATAAGTATGCAAGCAATATCCACCAATTAAAATTGGTTGATTTGTCTATTTCCTTTGGCATTTATTTGTTGAACAAACTGTATAAATATATACATATATATGTTTCATATATATGTTTTTGAAAATCATTCTGGAGAAACAAAATGTGGCATAGGGGCGCCTGGGTGGCTCAGTCGGTTGAGCATCCAGCTTCAGCTCAGGTCACGATCTCATGGCTCATGAGTTCGAGCCCCACATCAGGCTTTGTGCTAGCTGCTCGGAGCCTGGAGTCTGCTTCAGATTCCGTGTCTCCCTCTCTTTCTGCCCTGCCCTGCTTGCACTCTGTCTCTCTCTCTCTCAAAAATAAATAAATATTAAAAAAAAATTTTTTTTTTTTAATTTTTTTTTCAACGTTTATTTATTTTTGGGACAGAGAGAGACAGAGCATGAACGGGGAAGGGGCAGAGAGAGAGGGAGACACAGAATCGGAAACAGGCTCCAGGCTCTGAGCCATCAGCCCAGAGCCCGACGCGGGGCTCGAACTCACAGACTGCGAGATCGTGACCTGGCTGAAGTCGGACGCTTAACCGACTGTGCCACCCCGGCGCCCCTTAAAAAAATTTTTTTAACAAAATACAGCATGTACCTACAGTGGAGTATTATTCAGCCCTGAAAAGGAAGAAAATTCTGACACATGGTACAACATGGATGAACGTTGGCAACATTAGTCTACACGGAATATGCTGGTCATAAAAGGACAAATACCGTGTGGTTCCACTTCCATAAGGTACATTGAGTAATCAGATTCACACAGAGAGAAAACAGAATGGTGGTTGCCAGGTAGGGAGGGAGGGGGGAAAGGGGAGAGGGCTTGTGGTTGTTGATGGGTGTCAAGTTTCAGTTCCGCAAGATAAAAGTCTGGTGACCGGTTGCACAAAGATGCGAATGTACTCAACACCGTTGAACCGCACACCTAAAAATGGCTACGATGGTTCATTTTTACGTTACGTGTATTTTATTACACTTTACAAACATTTTTAGGTCACTGTGGTGTGGAGAGCAGTGTGTAGCCAAGACGAAGTAGAAGCAGGCTGATCTGCTGGGAGGCTTTGGCAGTGGGCCAGGTGAGATGACCGTGGCTTGGACTTTGGTGATAAAGGTGGAGGTAATTGCAAAAAGATCAGGGGCGCCTGAGGGGCTCAGCGGGTTGAGCGGCCAACTTCGGCTCAGGTCATGATCTTGTGGTTCATGAGTTCGAGCCCCGAGTCGGGCTCTGGGCCGACAGCTCAGAGCCCGGAGCCTGCTTCGGATTCTGTGTCTCCCTCTCTCTCTGCCCCTCCCCTGCTCACACTCTGTCTCTCTCAAAACTAAATAAACATTAAGAAACACAAAAGAAGAACAGATCGGATTTGGGATCCATTTAAAAAGTAGAAACAGTAGCACCTGTTGGCAGATATCCAGCGTGAAGGGAAGGAAGGGACAGGGGACTCCTAGGATTTGGACCTGGTGCACTGAGTTACTGGCAGTTTAGCGCAGTGAGGAATCCTGGGGGAGGAGCCGGCTACCAGGTGGCAGGTTGATTACACTGGACCTTTTCTATGGGGGGGCAGGGGGCTCCGTTGTTCTCTTCGGAGCAGGCACTTATTCTGGATTTGGATTTGGTTTCCCTGGCTGTCGTCCTGCTGCTGCCAGCACTCCCTCTCTGTAGACCTGCCGAATGGCTTATGGCCTATCACGGCCTCATGCACAATATTGCTGCTGGCCGAGGAGCTCATTTTACAGAGAAGAAGCAAGCAATGGGCAAATGCCCGTGAGATTCCCTGACCTTATTGTGTATCGGAACACCAGAAGCGGGCGGCTCCGTTGAGCAGGAATGGTCGATTGGCAACCAGCTCCTGGGCCAGCTGGAGAAACATGTTGCCGTGATGCAGCATATGGTCTCACCAGCCCCACTGTTTCTCCCCAGCTGGGATGCGCTTGGCCAGGTCTCCTCGAGGGGAGGTGGTGGCAGAGGGGACTTGTCAAGATTATGCCTACCCACTTATCCAAAACCATTTGCCTCTTCTACTCGAGTTTCTGTTGAGAGGTTTAGGCACCTGTAGAGAAACGTTTTCACCTGGGGACACAGCCTCCTAAAGGTGACTGGCTGGAATATTCTGTCAGCCAAGTCAGCGAACATTAAACCTGATCTGATTTTACCATAGTTCTCCATTATCCATGGGGGATACGTTCCAATACACCCAGCAGGTGCCTGAAACTACGGATAGCGCCAATCCCTGTATACACTCTGCTTTCTTTCTACACATACATACCTATGATCAAGTTTAATTTATAAATTAGGCACGGTAAGAGACCGACAACAGATAATACAATAGAATAATTATAACAATACACTTAATGAAAGTTATGTGAACGCAGTCTCTCGCCTGCTGTCGAAACATGTTTTTTTAATTGAAATGCAGTCGACATATGTTGGTTTCAGGCGTACAACATGGTGACTTGACAATCACGGATATTACAAAAGGCTCACCTTACGTGTAGTTTCCATCGGTCACCATACAGTTATTACAAGATTATTACTATATTCCCTCTGCTGTACTTTTCATCCCCGTGACTTATTTATTCAACCCCCTTTGTCTGTTTGATCTATCCCCCAACGCCCCTCCCCTCCAGCGACCACCACTTTGTTCTCTGTATTTATGAGTCTGTTTCTGGTTTTTACTGTTGTTTGGTTTTATTTTTTAGATTACGCACATAAGCAAACTCTCACAGTATTTGTCTTTCACTGTCTGACTTATTTCATTGAACAAGATCCTCTCACCCATCGATATTGTTGCAAATGGCAAGATTTCATTCTTTTTCTCTCAAAATATCTTACTGGACTGTGCCTACCCTTCTTCCTGTGATGACGTGAGATGGCAAAATGCCCAGGGAATGAGGTGAAGTGAGGTGAGTGACGTAGGCACCGCGACGTAGCATTGGGCTGCTATAATTGACCTTCCGGGGACGTGTCAGAGGGACGATCATCTGCTTCCGGACCACAGCTGACCGAGGGTAACTGCAACAACAGAAAGAGGAACTGCAGCTGGGGGGGGGGGGGGGCTACTGTATGTGGAAAAGTAATGTCTCTACATCATGGAGCTTTTCACACCCATCATCTGTGACCCCCATTCCCTGGTCTTGCGTCTTCTATCACATCGGAACTCCCTCAAAGCCTGACCTCCCATGATCTCCATGGGCAAGTCTTCCTGCTGCCGTGTTCCTCCTTCCCTGCCCCTCGCTCCACCTTGATGCCTACTGCCCACGAGGCTGCCTGAAGGAGGTTGTCTGCTGCCCTTGCACGAGGTCACCAGCACCTCTGCCAACAGCCTTTAACACAACGCGCCGAGGCCACCGGAGAGATGCTGGGATCCACTCTCACGTTGTCACCCGGGTCACTGCACCTGTGCATCCGTTGGTGGGGGGGGGGGGTCTCCCAAAGTCTCAAAAACAGATGCTTCTGGTTCTTCCTTTTTGTTTCCTACCTGAGAACCAACAACTGAGACTTGACCAAAAGCCTTTTTCCTTAGGAACTAGCATCGTCTTCATTCATGGCAAGCCAAGACTCTCCCACCGCTCACACCCCAAATCAAGAAAACTACACTGGGGCGCCTGGGTGGCTCAGTCGGTTAAGCGGCCAACTTCGGCTCAGGTCATGATCTCGCGGTCCGTGAGTTCAAGCCGCCCATCGGGCTCTGTGCTGACGGCTGGGAGCCTGGCACCTGCTTCTGTTTCTGTGTGTCTCTCTCTCTCTCTGCCCCTCCCCCATTTGCGCTCGGTCTCTCTCTGCCTTTCAAAAATGAATAAATGTGGGGCGCCTGGGTGGCTCGGTCGGTTGAGTGTCCGACTTCGGCTCAGGTCATGATCTCACGGTCCGTGAGTTCGAGCCCCGCATCAGGCTCTGGGCTGACAGCTCAGAGCCTGGAGCCTGTTTCAGATTCTGTGTCTCCCGCTCTCTCTGCCCCTCCCCCGTTCATGCTCTATCTCTCTCTGTCTCAAAAATAAATAAAACATTAAAAAAATTTTTTTTAAAAAGAATAAATGTTATTTATTTATTTATTTTTTTAAAGAAAACTACACTCAACCGAGTACACAATGCACACTTCTCAGTTAAAGGTGATGTCCCGGTTCCGTGGAGAGTAACAGGTACTCCTTTTGTAGTAAGAAAGGGCCTATTCTAGCCAACTTCCTAAAATAAACAGAGTGGGTACCGAACTCAGATCTTAAACTCAGGTGTACAAGAAATGTTCATGACTTTACTTTTTTTCCACCGCAACGTTTTTTTCTCTGGGATAGTCACCACTCACCACCACGCCTCGTTCTGCATGGTGACAAAAGTGAAATCTTGGCGAGCTGGGATCATGGTTTCTCCACAGCACAGGTTACTCCCCTCCTTTCTCCCAGGGCTGCGTTTAAAGGCTGGGAACGGGGGGCAGGGGAGACTTCCAGCATCCGTGGGAAGAGAAGCCTGACCTCACCGGCCTCCTCTGAGTCCCTGGCTCTGTTACAGCGCCCTCCTGGGTTCTCTGCTGCGTGCACAGCAGACACACAGGGAAATGCTCGGCTGCCACGCGCCTCACCGGGCGCCCGGGACACTGAGGTGGCCCCGGGCCCCTGGGACCCTTTGGGGCTCTCTGTCCTCCACTGCTCCCAAACCACGCTGCCTGGGGGCTCCCAAGGCCTGTCATTCCCCAGCCCCACTGCCTCTCAGATGTCCTCGCTTACCTGGAGGTTATTATTAACAAGTTTGCAGCATGGAACTGTGATGTGGCTTGATTGGTCATCCTGCCTGCCCAGCCAAGCCTTCCTCCCCTCCTCATCTCCCTCTGGGCGTTGGCCAGGGAAGGGGGGCAGGCTGAGCCTAGACGCTTGCTATTTTCGGGGTCCCTTCCGGTGCATAGAAGTCCCGTACCCACCTTAGCTTCTGTGTGACAGTCCACTGCCAAATGTTCCCTTTCCCACAGACGAAATCAGGAGAAAAAGGAAAGGCATCTGTTCTTCTGGAAACTTTCTTTTTTTGTTTGTTTTCCTTTTTTTTTTTTTAAGTTTATTTATTTATTTTGAGAGAGAGAGAGAGAGAGAGGATGCAGGGGAGGGGCAGAGAGAGAGGGAGGTAGAGAAACCCAATCAAGCTCCGGGCTGTCAGCGCGTGAATCTCATGAATCGTGAGATGACGACCTGAGCCGAACCCAAGAGCCAGACGCTTAACCAACTGAGCCACCCAGGCGCCCCTGTTCTTCTGGAAACTTTTAAAGATTGTCTCAAAGGCAAAACAAAGCAAACATCGCATCCCTTTCAGGACGGGGGAAGCTTTTTCCCTCTGGCATGGAAACTGGGATCCTGCAAAGCGCAGCTGGTCCGCCGTGGCTTCAGGAACGCAAGGCAGGTTAAAGGGTTGCTGGTGGGCCTGAGACATGGGGTCCTCTACCTGGGCGGGCAGAGCTGGGGTCCACGATGCGGAGCTGGGAGCCACAAGCTGCAAAACTTTCCTTTTGTAAAGGAAAAAGGTCGGTTCGCTTAGGAATTCACCAAAGAGTTTTAAATTCTCCTTTTCTTACCCCTACGTTTCTTCCTCTCCTGGCTGTCCTGCTTCGACTCAGATGCTATTTTTTTCAAATGCAGTCTCCTCTTGGTCCACTGATACTTCTAGAACCACAATGATTCCTGAGAAGCTTGCCTCAGCTCTGCACACCAGTTTGTTCATGTCCTGGAGTGACCTGTCCCAGATTCCATTCTACAGTTTGTCATCAGTCTGCAGAGCCAACGTGTACTTTGACCTTGGGCAATAATTTCATCTCCCTGTGACTCAATTATCTTATGTAAAAATGGGACAAATGATGATATCTACAGCATAATAACATGCAAAATCCTTCGAACAAAGTATGGTACATAGTAAACAGCCAATAAATATTACTACCATCATTATATTGACTATCTTTATTACTGTTACTCTGACAAATCCTTACATGAATCCCTACATGCAGCCGGGGTAAGTCTCAGGTCACCACTCAAAGGCAAAAAATGTAACTTGCTTCATTTTTCCGTAAGTCTATTTAGTTTCTTTTGTGTGTGCTCATTCTCCTGGGTGGCAAAGACTTCATTCCAGTTAATTCAGAGTCTCTTTCTCCCTAGGGTTGTGTCTAACTTTTGGACCTGGGTCCTAGGCCAGCCATGCACCCAGGTGCCTACAGTGGAAGTGACTCCCCAGAGAGCCCAGCTTAGACCCAGTTCTTACTTCCTGGGGAGAGTGGAAGCAGAGAACACCTCTAGAAGGAGTCAACTCTCTCTGCAAGTTCAGGGGGAACGACAGGAGGGAGGGGTCGTGGTGGTGTAAATTTTTAGAATCCTACACAATGTGTTTTTCATTACTGCTAATTCATTTTTACTCTATGGCCCTTTACCAGTCAAAGTAGACAGTGAGACACCCATTGTACATCCCAGGGAAGGGTTAGTATGTCGGAGAAGCAGAGGAAATGTTTTTTGGAGGTTCAAACATCTGGACATTTCTGTGTCAAAAGCCTGGCCTTGAAAGAGTCACCGCATTCATTTTATGCCATAAACGCTAGATTGGAAAGAATATGAGGTGATGGTAAAAGTCAGGTCTTGCAAGCCAAAATGAGATACAGATTCTGTCAGTTGGAAAAGAGGAGAGTTAGAAAGGAAACTGACAAATTAGATTCTGTGGGGGTAGGGTGAGCATGTGGTTTAGCATCTAAACTGGCTCACTTTTGAAAGCAAAAGGGCGGGGTGCCTGGGTGGCTCGGTTGGTTAAGTGTCCAACTTCAGTCCAGGTCGTGGGTTCGAGCCCCACGTCAGTATCTGTGCTGGCAGTGCAGGGCCTGCCTCGGGTCCTCTGTCTCCCTCTTTTTCTGCTGCTCCCCTGCTCCCCCACACCCCCCATCCTCACCCTCACTCTTGCTCTCTCTCTCAAAAATAAGTAAAACAAAATTTAAGAAAAAAAAAAAAAAACAGTGAAAGGGAGCTCTATTACTATGCCAGCTCCCCCTATCCATGGGGACATGTTCCAAAACCCTCAGTGGATGCCTGAAACTGTAGACAGCACCAAAACTTATATATGCTTTTTTCTATACATACATACCTATGATGAAGTTTAATTTATCAAGTAGACACAGTAAGAGATGAACAATAGCTCCTAATAAAATACAACGATTATACCAACATACCGTAATAAAAGTTATGTCAGTGTGGTCTCTCTCCCCGTCTCTCAAAATACCTTACTGTACTGTACTCACCCTTCGTCTTCTCGCGATGATGTGAGACGATAAAATGGCTACATCACGAGATGAAGTGGAGCGAGCGACGTAGGCATTGTGACAGAGCGTGGCGCTGCAATCGACCTTCTGATGACGGGTTGTTATGCCCAGAATTCGTGATCCCCAAAGACCACCAGGGAGCCGAGTCCGATGCAAAAGCAAAAGAGCCTTTATTCGAGCTAGCTCGAGCTCAGTCCCCTACCTGCACCGACGCAGCGGGTGAGATACCAGGGAGAGAGAGCGAGTTTCAAAAGCACAAAGGTTTTATAGGGGTCTAGGGGTAGCCGATTGGCTGGGGAAGGGGCGTGGCCTCGGCCGATTGGCTGGGGAAGGGTCAGAGTCCTGTTACGCAGGTCGCTGGGCGTGTTTTGATCAGGAGGTTTGAATGGGTGAGCGGGAGGTTACTCCAGGGGAGGAGGCGTGGTCTAGGTGAAGGACATAGAACAAGATGGAGTCTGCCAGCGTAGGCCCGCCCTTTCAGGGTCAGGGGAAGCTCATCTGCCTCTGGGCCACCGTGGACGGCAAGTAACTGAAACCAGGGAAGGCGAAATCACAGACACCGGAGAGCTATTGAATTCTGCTGGGATCATAGGCACAAACCAGGACTGTCTCAGGCAAACCAGCCCAGACATAAGTTCACCCTACACATGGATCCCACTCCCTATCCCCACACCTGGCCCAGGACAAACGAGACGTTTCAAGAAACCATAGATTTGCTTGGGGGATCTGAAAGGAGAGCTCCTGCTCCTCTTTGCTTATGAGAAAGCTTCAGGGGTGCCATCTAGCATGCTGAGGCAGCATGGCTACGAAGCATGGCGGCATAGACACGGTGCACAAAGCCTGATGCAGTTCTCCATGTACCAATGTGGCAAGGAAGCACGGACGCTTGTTTTCTCTACCCCAAAGAGGTCAGTGGTAGCTGAGAAAGAGCCAGGCCTGGAAAGGCCATGGAGCAGCGACACAAGGGTCAGATGGAAGGGGAGCACCCCAGCAGAGGGCCGGGAGTGAAGACAGTGAGGCAGAATCCAGCCTGCCTGCAGGCCATCACCACTAGGGCCTCTGTCTTCCACCACAGGCAAGCAACGACTCCTGGGAAACCAGAGGGGAGCCCACACCCACACCAATGAAGTAGCCCATGGAATGGGCAGAGATGCCCTAATTTGACTGACACTTCATTTCAGGTGCCTGGCAGAACAGGGACTTGATACAGAAATGACACGGCTGTGACTATGGCCTGACTTATCCCGCACATCTGAGTTGTGGCCTGAGATTCACACCCACTTTACAACGAAACAGAGAACTCAGAAGTTAGAACGTCAAGTCCCAAAGGCAGGAGTCTCGCAACTTTTAAATACAAATATTGCCGTAACTGCTGGTGGGAATGCAAACTGGTGCAGCCACTTTAGAAAACAATATGGGGATTCCTCAAAAGTTAAAAATAGAGCGACCCTACGACCCAGCAATTGCACTACTAGGTATTTACCCAAAAGATACAAAAGTGCTGATTCGAAGAGGCCCATGCACCCCAATATTTATAGCAGCACTATTGACAATAGCCAAATTATGGCAAGAGCCCAGATGTCCATCGACTGATGAATAAAGAAGATGTGGAATAGAATGGAATATTACCCAGCAATCAAAACGAAAGAAATCTTGCCATTTGCAACAACGTGGTTGGAACTAGAGTGTGTTACGCTAAGTGAAATAAGTCAGTCAGAGAAAGATAAATATCATATGATTTCACTCGTATGTGGAATTTAAGAAACACAACAGATGATCATAGGGGAAGGGAGGGAAAAATAAGACAAAAACAGAGAGGGAGATGGACCATAAGAGACTCTTAAATACAGAGAACAAACTGAGGCTTGCTGGAGGGCTGTTGGGTAGGGGGATGGGCTAAATGGGTGATGGGCACTGAGTAGGGCGCTTGTTGGGATGATCACTGGGTGTCGTATGTAAGTGACGAATCACTAAATACTACTCCTGAAACCATTATTACACTGTATGTTAACTAACATGGATTTAAATTTAAAAAATGTATTGCCTTAGTGTCTAGATGTCTAGGGCATTTTGTTATATGTAGACGTGCATATCTACACACAGGGAAGGCCTGGACTTTGGGGGAGGTACTTTGATAGAATATTCAGGGGAAAAAATTCACTTAACCTTCAGCCCAGGGCTTTATTTCTCAGCATCTGCCTTAGAAAAACAATTGCCCAGATAGTGCATTAGAAGGAATGTGTAAGGACTTTCAGTTATGCTGTTTATGATAGTGAAAAATTGGAAATACCCTAAATGTCAGTCAATAGGGAAGTGGTTAAATAAACAGCTGTATCTCCACACTACTAAGCAGTAAGTTGTAGAAATGTGTTAGATTTGGAGCACGAGCACCTCAGTTGGTTGAGCGTCCAACTCTTGATTTTGGCTCAGGTCATGATCCCAGGGTCTTGGGATCCAGCCCTGAGTCTGGCTCCATGCTGAGTCGATTGTGGAGCCTGCTTAGGATTCTCTCTCCTTCTGCCCTTCTCCGCAGCTCATACTCTCTCTCTCTCTCTAAAAATAAATAAAAAATTTAAAAATGTGTTAGGTTTTATATTGTTCTGAAGTGTAAAAATCCTCAAAATATAAATTTTAAAAGCAAGATATGGAACGACACATGCAGTCTGGTATTATTTATGTAAACACATATAACACACCTCACAAACATATACATAAAAACCTGTATTTGTCTATAAATTTGTTAAAGTAAGTGAATGTAAAAAATAAAAATCTGGAGGGGCGTCTGGGTGGCTCAGTGGGTTAAGCATCCAACTCTTGGTTTCAGCTCAGGTCATGATCGCACCACCATTTGTGAGTTCGAGCCCCGCATCAGGCTCTGTGCTGACATCTCAGAGCCTGCTTGGGATTCTGTCTCCCTCTCAAAAGAAATAAACAAACTTAAAAAAAAAAAGTAATATATATCAAAAAAGAAAAATCTGGAAAGATATTCACCAAACTGAAAACAATGGGTAACTCTGAGGCAAGGGTTACAGCTGGGGGATTGAAGGTTAAGGTAGATGTTTTCACTTTACGGGTACAGTTGAAATTTTTTACAGTGAGAATATATTCAGAAAATACCCAATTTTTTTTTAAAAAGGCCCCTTTGTAGCAGCCAGGAAGCAGATAGTGCAAATTAGGGTAATTTGAGGAGAGTTTAGTTAAGGGACAGGTTACAGTTCCAGGTAGGGTTTAGGAGAACTACTCAGGAGAGTGATGTGAAAACAAGGAGAAAATCATGAGGTGACTTTCCTGGAGGAGAAATGTGACCCGTGTTCTAAGGATGCAGCTGATCGGAGGAGTTAGGAAATAAATTCCCTGACGTCATTCTCCTCCTTCCCTCCCATCGCCTGCGGGAGCTCCCCAGCGGCCAGATCCAAGGGGAAGCCAGGGAGTAAGGGAACTTGTTGAAGTAGTCCACAGAGTGAGCAGAAAGTAGAAAAGAGAAAAGCAGAGGACAAAGGACTACCCGACTGATAGAAAACAACTGGTGGGTTGGGATGTCTGAACAAATGTCACCTCTGCCCCTTTCCTGAATTCTGAACAAATCGACATCTATGACAAAATAAGGCAGATGGGAGCCGCGCATCATCTTCAGAAAGGAACAGGGGGTGGGGTGGAAGACACTAGCGTGAGGGACACGCGTCTTCCCAATACTGAATAGAAGCGTGCATCATCGTGCGGACCTGTCACAGCCCTGCCGCTGCGACAGAGCAGACCCCTCCCCGAGACAGAGGGGGAGAGGGGCTGAGCAGGACCAACTGAATTCTCTCCATTGCTCGCCATCTCCCAGGTCACATGGGCTCTCCTGGAGTGGAGTGAGGGAAGGGGAAGAGTCTGGAAGATCCGTGCCCTCACCCCTCATGTGCACTGAACTAGAGAGAGAAGGGAGGGTGTGTTCTCCACTAACAACCAACAAAAAAACTGCGCAAGGGATACAAACAAGAAAGTTACATCAAAGGAGACGAAGGGAGGGAGGCG
This sequence comes from Prionailurus bengalensis, assembly GCF_016509475.1. Lineage (NCBI taxonomy): Eukaryota > Metazoa > Chordata > Mammalia > Carnivora > Felidae > Prionailurus > Prionailurus bengalensis. The sequence goes on from NC_057358.1 coordinate 26,208,121, forward strand.
GAAGGGGAATGGAAGTCAGAAGGGGAGAAAAGAGGACAGAGCCCTCTCCATAGGGGTGTTTATGGGGTGGAGATAGCAAGGCAGAAGATACTTCATGGGAAAGGGTTGGAAACCAGGACGGGGAGGACGCTCATTTTATTCTTCATGGATTGTATTGCTTAATGTGTTATGTAGAGTGTCCGTAGTTAAAAACAGCATCTCGGTAAGTGAAAAAGCCGCACGCCTCCTTTTCTAGAAAGAAAAGAGAGTGTTAATTTTGTCAAAGGCAAATGCTACGGAGAGATGAAGTGCGGACTTTGGATGGGGCTATGAACTAGGAGGTTCTTGCAGACATCAACAAGGGCAATTGAGGGTATTGTGGCAAACCCAAGTTTGGTTTTGGTGAAGTGAGGCAATGTAGGTGATGAATGAACACGTGCTTTCAAAGAACTGGCTACGGCAGGATGATGTGGTGGTGGCTGGAGGGAGACAGAGGGTTCCGGCCAGACTTTGTTTTATGGCCGGGGAGAAGTGAGCCCATTTCTATGCAGTAGGGAAGGCGACAACACAGAGGGAGAGAGAAGATGGGCCACGATGAGCAAGGTCTCCGATGAGACAGATGGAGGGCAATCTTGGCCTCTAAAATAGGCGGGGAGGAAGCAAGGTGAGCGCAGTTGCAGGTAAGCCTGCGGGTGAGAAAGGAAGACCGTTTCTGGTCAGAGAGAAGGCAAGCGAGGAGAGAGTTCCAGTTTCCGAATAGGAGCTGACAATCTGGTTGAAGTTGGAGACCACTCATTTCACTGACCTGGTAGCACCCACGGAAAGGCTGGCACAGAGACCACTAAGTTTGGTGGGTGCTAAGGAACATGCATAACACATAAGGCAGTTGGAGTTCAGAACTCTTGGGAGAGGGCGGTTCAGTTGCAGTCTGGTGTGGATAGAAGGGACAAAAGGGCCTCTTGATACAGAGAGAGAGCACTCTGTACTTCCCATACTGTTGAAGGAACTCCCTGTTTATTTTCTGCCACCAGCTTCTATTAGAGTATAATCATCTCCATCGTCTGTCTAGTTCTCTTTCTGAGAATGGAGACTACGTGGCAAATGGTAATTATTTTGTTAATAACTGTCCACTGAATAACTAAGGGGAAAAGGGAGAGGGGGGAGTGATATGAGGGAACGGATCTCTTAATGAGCTAGAGGATAAAGTAGTGTGGGATTTCCTTTCATTAAACTTGACAAATACGGGCATCTCTTCTGCACCTTAGGTACCAGGCCAACCACGGTACACTGGAAGTCCTGAGTTTCCAGAGTGTAGGGTGGAGAAATACCAGAGCAAACCGTGGAGGCTACGATCAGAGCCTGACGTCACGAGGGGAGCCTGGGTGTCTTGGTTAAGCATCCAACTTCGGCTCAGGTCATGATCTCACGGTTCATGACTTCACGCCCTGTATCGGGCTCCCTGCTGTCAGGGCTGAGCCTGCTTCAGATCCTCTGTCTACCTCTGTCTCTGCCCCACTCCTCTCTCTCAAAAATAAACTTAAAAAAGAAAATTAGAGATTGACATAATGCAATTTAAGATTTGGAGGTGGAGCTGATCTAGGTGATGACTTTGTCCAACTCTCTTTTGATTACTGATCAGAATTGATATATGGGCCCAAGCCATATGGGAAAAGGAGGAAAGCTCCAGGCTGTGTTATGGCCGGGGGGAGGGGAGGGGGCAAGAACAGTGTGCCTGGGGGCAGAGAGAAGGAATGGAGAAGATAAAGCTAAGAAAAACAGTGCGGCACATAATGATTGAGAGTATAAGCTTTGATTCAGACCTGGATTCAAAATCTGACTTCCCCTCTGTTACGAGACTTGGGTGAGTTATTTCACCTCCCAGTGATTTTTCATTGGTGATTTTACCCCCGGGGAAATATTTGGCAACGTCTGGAGGTGTTTGGGGTTGTCCCAGACGGGTGGGAGGACAGTGGGGTGCTACTGGCATCTATTGGGTTGGGGCCCAGGATGCTGCTAAACAGAACCGCCCTCTAAAAAAGAATGATCATGGGGCACCTGGGTGGCTCAGTCGGTTAAGCATCCGACTTTGGCTCAGGTCATGATCTCAGAGTCCATGAGTTCGAGCCCCGCGTTAGGCTCTGTGCTGACAGCTCGGAGCCTGGAGCCTGTTTCAGATTCTGTGTCTCCCTCTCTCTGACCCTCCCCCGTTCATGTTCTGTCTCTCTCTGTCTCAAAAATAAAATATATATATATAAAAAAAAATTTTTTTAATAAATAAATAAAAAAGAATGATCACATCCCAAATGTCAATAGTGCCAAGGCTGAGAAAGTCTGCTTCGAGACTTATCCATAAAATAGTTTTAATAATGCCAGTAGGTTTTATGAGGATTAAGTGATTTAATATATACAAAGAACTTGCCATACAGTACAGTATAAAAAGGGAATAAGAAAAAAAATTCAAGAGGAATATGAAGATGGTGGGAGGAAGATGCTCATGAGAAATGTCTCATTGCAATTTTGAATTGAGCATTTACTTCCAGGGCATGGAAAGCCGTCTTTGGTTTTGATTGCTGATCCTTAAAATATAACATCCTGATAGGACCAGGCCCTGGGTTTGCTGCATGTCTGAGGTAGACCCCCCCCCTCAGGGAGCAAACTGATATCAGCCAAGACCTTCCAACCACCAGTGTTGGCCTCACCTCCGTGAGAAGAGAGAGGAAACCTCTTCAGGGTTCCAGGGGAAAGAGGTGTGGGGGTTGTGGGGCGGCCAGCGAGGCCCCACTCCAACAACATGGTGGACTCTGCTGTATTTATTGAATGCTGGGGTTGGTGGAAAGAGGAGGGGCCGCCAGCCTTTCTTCTGTTTCTTCTTAAGAGTTGCAAAATATTACAAACGCAGACCTGGCAGGAGAAGTGGCAGTATTTGTTGGCCCAATCAGAGTACCTCAATTTTTATGTAAATTTTGATTTATCTTTTCGGGGAGCCTGGGTGGTTCGGCCGGTTAACATCCAACTTCTGCTCAGGTCACCATCTCATGTTCGTGAGTTCGAGCCCTGCACTGGGCTCTGCACCGGCAGTGCAGAGGCTGCTTGGGATTCGCTTTCTTTCCTTCTCTGTCTGCCCCTCCCCAACACCCTAAATAAATATATAAATAAATTTTAATTTATCTTTTCAATCTCTGTGGAAGTCATTTCGTATTCATTATATGGGGATGGGGGGGAATCCGACAAAATGAAAAAGGAAAAAGTACACATAGTCTTACTATTCAAAAACAATTGCAATTATTTTGGCATGCGTTCCTTCGGGCTTTTTCCTGTGCATACAGGGCATTATGTACACCTTTTCAAATAAAATTGGAATCATCTCATTAAAAAACTCTGTAACCTGCTTTTTAATTTAATAATGCATTTTAGCTAGTGTCAATCTCTTCTGTATTCACTTGTCAAAATATAAACATCTTTCTAATTACAAAAGGAATAACCACTAAATGTGAAAGAAATGCCAACCGTGTACAGACAAGACGAGGGAGGGGGGGACCCGCAGTATTTGTTAGGAAACTGTGACTTCGATTGGCATAAGCAACCCAACTACAGAAAGTTCAGAGGTAGGACGGGCTCAACATTGTCATCAAGATTGCAGGTGCTTTGTTTCTCTCCTCTTCGGTCTTCAGCACCCTTATCTGCAAGCCCGTTCTCCTCATGGTCACAAGATGGCTTCCAGTGGCAGCCAAGACTGCATGGTCCCTTCTTGTGTCCCTCTGCCCCGGGGAAATATCAGCTCATTCTTTAAGTCTAATGGGTCAGCTTGTGTCTTACACCCTGCTTGACCAATAACAGTCACCAGGGCAACCCTAATCGCTCATGAGCTAGGACTGGTCAGGTACAGAGCCCAGGCTGGGGGTCAGCCTGTTCTGAAGGGCATGGCTAAGGGAGGAGGGGCGGACACCTTAACTCAGTGGGGATTCTGTCAGGAGAGATGAAAGGAGAATGTGTGGTTAGATAGGCCGTCAACAGTGTTCACGTCAGTTCTCCCCTCTGGCTAGCCAACGTGCCTCACCCTTTCCCCTCTATCCGTTTGAAACAACAGCCACAACTTCACAAGATGGACGCAGCCCTTTCCTGAAGAGAGGCAACGAGGGGTCTTCGGACTACTGCATACATTGTGAGTCCTGGGTCTCTGGGGGTTCCGCAGGCCTCTTCGTTCTGTTATTTTGAGCGTATGTTGTTGTTGAATTTACTTAGGAAGAGAAGCACTTTTCTGAGCCTTTCTTCCAGAACGGGCTCTTCTTTTTCTTTTCCTTTGAGGGGGTGGGAGGCAGGGTTATCCCACAGACCCCAAGACGGGTTTCTCCTTGCTTAGTCATTTTGAACTAGTGGCAGGTCTATGCGGGCCTGCGCTGCACTCCCCAAACGATACCCGTGCACTCTTTGGTCATCTCCCTGTTTTTCTCAAGCGTGGTTTGCTTCCTCTGACTGGTACTTGGGTCTACACCATTTATATGTATTGGTCCCAGGGCTGCCTGAGGAGACTGGGGAGGACAGTGGTTCCGCCAGCCATCAAAGCTGGGAACAATTTGCACGTTCATTTGATTTGTGTTGCTGTCGTTGAGACCCTTGACAAGAGGCCCGGTCCAGTGAATGGAGAGCCTACTTTGTCCCATGGGTGGTGGTGGGGTCTGGAGGTGTGGGTTTGTCTCCCCTCTCCGGCTGATCAAAGCTGGAGGCAGAGCCCTGCTGAATGGCGTGAACACCTGGCCTTGTGTGGCCGCAGGCACTTTCCCCCACCCAGCTTGCTCTGTCCGAAGCTGTCAGTCCTTCACAAGCAATTGCTGCTAAAAGCTGATTTCTGGGGGTGGCTGGGTGTCTCAGTCGGTTAAGTGTCCACTGCCGGGTCAGGTCATGATCTCATGGTGTATGAGTTTGAGCCCCACTTCAGGCTCTCTGCTGTCAGCATGGAGTCCGCTTTGGATCCTCTGTCTCCCTCTCTCTCTGTCCCTCCCCTGCTCACTCATGCTCGCGCTCTCTCTCTCTCTCTCTCTCTCTCTCTCTCTCAAAAATAAATAAATTTATAAAAGAATTTAAAAAAAAAACTGATTTCTGGACTCTGTCCCACCACTGTGGCCTTCGACCGATGTTTGGCTTTACAGTGAGGAAAAAGGGCCCCAAGCGGAACATTCCAGATCTTTTCTTTTGCCAATTCAGGCCCCTATTTCCTGTCTTTCCAGAGTGAGAATTATTTTTAGTGGGATTTTCAGAAATTCTGCTTCTTCTCACTCCAAGAAGGGAGTTGTGGATTGATTCCCAGAATTTTATATCAATTTAGGCTTAATTGTTTTGGAGTTAGATTTGTATTTCTTGAAGTCTGAAATATGAGATTGTGAAAATCCCCTAGATTCTTTGTTGGGTGATACTTTCTTTGGTATATCTTGGTTTGTTCATTCCAGTGAGTATTGGAAGGAGATTTTTGTAAACCTGCTAATCCATCACTCTTTCCTGGACGCCCCCAAAGCACTTTTCATGGTTACATAGCATCCCAATCACATGGATGAGGTCAAAAGCACTTACCCAGATTCCAACTGGCAAACATTCAGGTGATTTCCAATTTTTTTTGTCAGTATATAAAAGCTACAAAAACTTGGTACCTGATATTTGTGCGTGTGTCTATTTCTTGTGTAAATTACCACATTTTCAATAATGACAAGGAATTCAGCTGTATTTTGCCCCTTCTCAGCACTGTCTTAGTTTTTCAGTTAAGTGCCTCTAAACAAAAACCATCGCAAGAGTCCTTTGTCATATTGTAGAGCACTTTTCAGCTCCTGTTCTTCCTACCAGACCATATGTTGACCCAGATAAACTAATCCCTGTATCCAGGAACATGATTGGTCTACCAGGGATGTTCATTACCCTCATTTCTACCTTCCTTCTGCACCTTCTCCTGGTCTTTATCACCCCCAGGTTCTCTCCATGTACTTTCTACTTATTCTCTTGAATTTTCAGCTGGTTTTCACCATACACCTCTGAAGTTTTCAGATCTGTTTCTACCAAGGCTTTATCTTGTGAAAATCAGTGAGATAGAACTAACAACTTTCTTAGCACTGTACCCCTCAGAATAAAACATCATACACACACACACACACACACACACACACACACATGCTGAAACTCTGACATATCACTGTCATAAGGCAGAAACCAATAATCTTGTGTTTGTCAAACCATGAAGACCACCCGCATGAAAACTCTCAGAGGTGCTTGTTGAAATCCAAATTCCTGGACTGCCCCTCGGGTTAACTGGATTAAAAATCTCTAGGGATAGGGGACCAGGAATCTTTGTCTTACTTTTTTTTTTTTTATTACTTTTTAATGTTTATTTATTTTTATTTTGAGAGAGAGAAAACACAAGTGAGAGAGGGACAGAGAGAGAGGGGAACAGAGGATCCCAAGTGGGCTCCATATACTGACAGGCTGACAACAGGGAGCCCGACGTGGGGCTTGAACTCACAAACCCGGAGATCATGACCTGAGCCAAAGTCAGAAGCTCAACTGACTGAGCCACCCAGGTGCCCCAGAATCTGTGTTTCAGTGATTTCTGTAATGATTCCGATGCTTATTAAAATATGTAAACTTCCCTAACTTATTAGAATTCTTTTTTTTTTTAACTTATGAAAATTCTTGTATTCAACGCTGCATAAGCCGACTCAGCAACTCCCTATCATGCCGTTTAAATAAACACGCTACTAATCATGTGCCTCAATTGATGGTAATACTGATACAATCTCCACAAAGCCAAAGAACATCATGTGCTGGAGCTTAGAAGTATCACCACATCTGACACGCCTCTCCTTGCTAGTCCCTTCCTGTTCACTTGGGGTGAAGTGACCAGTTCTGACCCCCCCTGGGCCATGAGTAGGATTTAGTTGCGTTCACACTGTGCCTTTGCCATGGTGCTAATGAAGCCATGTGCTAAGATGGTGCCTTGAGATAGTGAAGCCCGTGTCAGCGTGAGTCTCTGATGGTCCGTAAAGCCAGACCGCTGTCAACTTTCAATACAGCGTGAGCGAAAAAAATAAGTTACAGAGATTTTAAGGGTTATTTGCCACTGCAGCATGACCGACTCTTATTCTGAATAATTCAACTAAGATCCCTATTTCTCATTCGCGCATCAGTATCAGAGGGTCTTCTGATCATTTAAAACCAACTCATGATAAGAAATCTCCAGTTCTGTAAATCTGAGCTTTATTCGAACATTGCCCTCCTGAAATCCATTTTTATCTTTATAACTAATTTTACCGCATTTGCTTCCGTGCAAACAAGAGAAAACACTTTCTGTGGTTGAAAGAGGGGTGTTAGGAAGCTCGATGACCTGGAAAAAGTAAGTGAGGTAAAAATGAGTCAATCAGTGGTTGACCTGGAGAAAGAACCCAGAACTTGCTCTGTCAACCTGGTTTGACAACCATTCACTTTCTTCTTTTTTTTTTTTTTTCTTACCACTAACCGTGATAAGAAACCTCAAATTTCTCGTAAGTCCAAAATGCATATGCACTATGATCACGATATTACATACAATGCGCTGTAATTTTACACAAAATACGCTAAACTATAGACTGGGCTTGCTACCCTATTCATTGTTGAGTCAGAATGCCATTGTGATTTCCGATTATCTTATTCAATTCTGGTCGTGGCTCAGTTCCGCCATATCTGCTGATATTTTAACTCAGGGCCAGTCTTAGAAACGGTGCCAACACTTCTACCCTTCCTAACCCCCATACCTACCGGGTCTGTAAGAGAGGAAGGAAGGACCTTGCACCCCTTTGCACTTCCTGATATCAGTTCTTTGAGTCCCGAGCCCATTATTTGTTCCTTGGCAGGTAACAAATGTACGAGGCAAAGAAAAATGGGGGCAAAAGGAGAAAGAGAAGGCAAGAATTGTTTTGCTCTAGCTGCTTCTTTTCGTCCTTTTTCTGTTTGCCTTTCCTTCTCCTCTGTTAGCATAATCTCTAGTGTCTACTTTTTGTTTGTCTTACTTTGATCATTTAGCATGTAAATTACTTAAATGTCATGAGCATCACTCAGAAGCTGATAGTCTATGAACTTTCTCCTAGAAACTACACATAAACTCTATTTATTTATTTACTTATTTATTTTAACAAATGTGGTTTTTTTTAATGTTTATTTATTTTGAGAGAGAGATAGAGAGCAAGCGGGGGAGAGGCAGAGAGAGACGGAGACAGAATCCCAAGCAGGCTCCGAGCTGTCAGCACAGAGCCCTGAGCGAGTCTCGAACCCATGAACCATGAGATCATGACCTGAGCAGAAGTCAAGAGTCGGAGGCTTAAGCAACTGAGCCACCGAGGCGCCCTGCACATAAACCATATTTCGAACCTCAAATTAAGTAAACTCTGTAAGAACCAGATATTCTGTCCTCAACTAAAAGTCTCTATGTTCTCTTCTAAAGTAGTCATCTGAAATCTACTGGCATTGTAAGAATCCGCCCCTGACATTTTCTTGGAACTTTTATATCCCATTTTCCGGGTCACAGGTTCTTGATGGTTACTGAGAAAACTTTTTCCAGGAGTCAGCCTGGGGTGGTGAAAAGAACATGAACTTTACAATAACCCATGCCTAGATTAAATGGTGGCTGTAGTGCTTCTTAGCTATGTGACAATAGAAAACACATGGAATCCCTTGAATCTCCCTCACCTCATCTCTCATTGCTTCCCTTCCACAGACAAGGTGAAATGTGGAGTGAGGATTATCAAGCTAGTTTGGGCCTGTGGCTGTATCTAGCATTCTCTTTGGAATGAATGGCTCCCAGCATTCATTGCTACCAGCACGAAAGTCTGTGGAAATCCTAAGACAACAACAAAAAAATTAGAAAGTAATATTTTCTCTCATCAGCAAGACAGAAACTCAAATCATGCACATTATGAATTAGACTTGAGAGATTAATCTGATGCCTCCGAAGGATTATTTCTTCTTTTCCTTCTTAATCTTTGAGAGATTCTTTTGTATAAGTTAGTGATGTTCTGTTTCTTTATACTTCTTCATCTCATGTGGGACCTGCTCTTCATAATTTTCTTCTGTCTCATTATTGAAGAATTATTTTTAAATTAAAAAAAAACTTATTTCGACAAGCTAGGTTTCATTTCGTCAAAGGTTTATCAGCTCCTCTAAATTTCCTATCTAACAAGTTATGAAGAAGGTGAATTCACACTCATCTCTTCCTTACACACTTATACCAACTATCTCTGCATTGTCTACACAGAGACATTCCTATTTGATTCTAGCCAGACAATAGTCAGTGATTTATCATTTTGTACTCAAAACCGAAAATTTCAAATACTAAATAGAATAAAAAATTCCTCTGTAAATATAACCAAGTCACAGAACCTATAATATGTTCTAATGTGACCCTGTACAAAGAAAGCTCAACTCCAAAAGAAAACTTTGAAGAGAAATCTGAATACATTCTCTTTTCCTAACATGAAAGACCGATTCCTCAATGGGTTTTAGATGATTTTGTCTTATTTTCCCACTCACTTCTGTGGGTTTGGCACAAATCGTTCCAGAATGTCAGAAGGTGGTGATTACATTTGATATCCCTCCTCCAAAATGGCGCCAGAAAGTTCACGCAGGGGTTCCTGCTGAGCTTGGAGGGGAAACGTCACAGCTGTATCCCATTCAAAGGGTGCTGAGCTCGGGGTTAACTGGACGGAGGAGGGAGGGAAAAGAGGAGCAAAGAAAATCATCATTCCAGAAAAGTTGTCTCTTCCTCAGCTTGGGCCACATTTTCAGGTTATCACAAAAGGACAGTACGTAGAACTAAAACATGAAAAAGGCAAAGAATTTGTTTGGCTGAAGCTTTAAGACAGGTGTTAGACCAGAAGAGGGGTAAATGCAGGCATGATGTCTGGTCTTCCTCTGTCCCAGCTAGAAAGCCCCCCTTCCCCTGCCCTGGGGTGGGGGCAGGGGTCATCTGAGTTGCCTTCCGGTGAGGTGGGAACAAAGGAGGAGACTTGGCCCGGGAGGGTAGGGGAAGAGGAGGGTTTGGCATAAACTTCCTTCTCTGCTCTTCTTTGTCTGACAGCTGGCCCGGGAGCCATCCACCAGCCCGGAGGCACAGAGTCTTCTGTTTAGACCAGGGAGACCACCTCACCATAGTTTATGTGAATTCACCCTTTCAGACTCACGATGGATGTTCTTGCAAAAAGGCATCCCTATGGACCACCCATTACCTGTGTAGGTGGTGACCTTAGTCCCCCAGCTGTGGGAGGGCTGCCCGCAGACATCTCTCAGCAACTGGCCTCCTGGGACATTGCCTCAGTTGAAAAACAAGCGCCCCACCCAAGGTTATACACCCTTCCCAGGGTGGCCCACATCCAGTGACTAACTGGCCTAGACTTTGACACAAATGGGGCAGCTCTAAGAGGCCGTCCCAAGTTCAGAGCTCTCTGTGGTGCCCACTGGAGCTGTTGTTAAACAGCCTTCACCACAGCCCAACGTTGCGGTGTCCCCGGCCCTGATTCGTTCTCTTCTTCTCCCTTCCTCAAGGGAGATGCTGGGCGCGTTCCTGCGTAAACATCCTACACACGCGTCTCCACCTGCCAGTCGGCTTCCTGGAGGAACCCGGCCGCGAGCATTGATATGTGCTTCACTGTACTGAAAACATTAGCACACACGTTCCGAATTTGATAGAAAGCTCTGTCTTAAATATGGCACAATTTCTCGAGAGACTTCTGACGGTGGTCTGTTAATAATGAGCTACCTTTATAAAAGAAATGATTCGACCCACGACACTTGTTCAGTTTTATGTGGAAAGTGACCACCGTTAAGATGAAGGCTTAGCGGGGCGCCTGGGTGGCGCAGTCGGTTAAGCGTCCGACTTCAGCCAGGTCACGATCTCGCGGTCCATGAGTTCGAGCCCCGCGTCGGGCTCTGGGCTGATGGCTCAGAGCCTGGAGCCTATTTCTGATTCTGTGTCTCCCTCTCTCTCTGCCCCTCCCCCGTTCATGCTCTGTCTCTCTCTGTCCCCAAAATAAATAAACGTTGAAAAAAAAAAAATTTAAAAATTTAAAAAAAAAGATGAAGGCTTAGCAACACAGGAAAGTGAACTTGGAGTCTGAGGGGACGTGTCTGCTGTCCATGACAAAGTCTCCCAGGCACTAAGCGGGACGGGATGTCAGGGAGCAAGCCTGGTCATGTGAGCCCCAATTTGTTGCCAGCAGCTTAAAATTTTTTCAGTTGTCGCTTAGTGTCACCCCCCCCCCCCCCCGTCTCCTCCTCCACTAGAAGGGGAGTGGAAAAGCACACATTAGCACACTTCGCTCAAATAAAACAACACCTCCCAGCTGTCCCCAGCTCCCTTACAAAAGACAAAACCCTCCCAGCCCACAGATGCCTTGCTTGTATAGGAAGGAGAGGGGAGGGAGAGAGATTGTTCAATTCCTGAGCAGCGGAGGTGACCTTGGGGTGGGGGGGGGACGCACTGTTGGTTGGTGAGCACTAAAGATGGAAATAGAATGGGAACTCCTTTACTCCTATTAGAGAAAGTGTGAGGGAGGGGGAGGGGAAAAATGGGAGATGAAGAGGGGAAGGAATTTTGAAGATGATCCAGGGAAAGTACGCAGTAACAGTGCATGGGAATCTCCGTTTTGGTAAAAATCGGTGATAATTTATGTATAACTCTTGATAAAGTCCTGTTGTCTCCCAAAGGAGGTGTAACCACAGGCATGTCAAATAACAAAAAGCAAAAGAGAGGGTGCTGATTTTTTTTTCCTTTTTGTTTTTTAAAGTTTATTCTCGGGGCGCCTGGGTGGCACAGTCGGTTAAGTGTCCGACTTCAGCCAGGTCACGATCTCGCAGTCCGTGGGTTCGAGCCCCGCGTCGGGCTCTGGGCTGATGGCTCAGAGCCTGGAGCCTGTTTCCGATTCTGTGTCTCCCTCTCTCTCTGCCCCTCCCCCGTTCATGCTCTGTCTCTCTCTGTCCCAAAAAAAAAAAAAAAAAAAAAAAAGTTGAAAAAAAAATTAAAAAAAAATAAATTAAAAAAAATAAAATAAAATAAAGTTTATTCTCTTGCTGATTGATTCCTTTCCCCAGAAAGCAACTGCTTAATATTGAGAAAAGAGCTAAAACTCTTTTGTAATATGCTCTGGGGAAAGAAAAAAGAAGAGGAAGGAAAGCTGATACAATACTACGAGCAAAAAAAAAAAAAAAGCCTGTGCAGTGTTAGCTTACATTGGAAACAGTTTGGTCTCTCAGAAGGGAAAAGAAGTGTAGGTTTCCACCGCTATCCAGAAGTAAAGCGTTCCTGTGAAACCTTTCATAAGCCAGAGTGGTGCAAAGAGGCAATTTCCATTAAAGTGGATGGGACGTTTTTGAGTGTTCCAGACCTGCAAAATAACCTCTCTTGAGCTTTTTTTTTTTTTTTTTTAAAGTTTATGTATTTATTTGGGGGGGAGGCAGAGACAATGTGAGTACGGGAGGGACAGAGAGAGTGGGTGAGAGAGAATCCCAGGCAGGCTCCTCACTGTCAGCACGGAGCCCCGGTGGGGGCTCGAACTCAACAAACCGTGAGATCATGACCTGAGTCAAAACCAAGAGTGGGACACTTAGCTGACTGAGCCACCCAGGCACGCCTCTTAAGGTTTTTTTTTTCCTTAATGTTTTTTATTTATTTCTGAGAGAGAGTACATGAGCAGTGGAGGGGCAGAGGGAGAGGGGGACAGAGGATCTAAAGGGAGCTCTATGCTGACAGCAGGGAGCCCCAGGCAGGGCTTGAACTCACGAACTGTGAGATCATGACCTGAGCTGAAGTCGGACATTCAGAAGACTGAACCTCACTCTTCGGGTTTTCTGATTTGATCTTAGGACGCATCTTGCCAACGGATGCACAAAATAGATCAAGATAAAGCACAGACGCTCGTGGACGCAGTTTCAAAGCCTTGGCCACTTAATGCTGACTTGCTGAGTAGAATTCCTGGGGAAGAGGCCAGGCCCTGCCTGGGCTACATGCTGCCTCTCTAAGGGCTTGCTGCAAAACAAATGCTGAATGCTGTTTTTGCTTTTCACCTTTTCTCACAAAAGCAAAAATCCTCTTTGGATTCCTCTCAGGGAGAACAGGTACTAGGGTAGGTCTTTTGCAAAAGTGAAGTGGCCTAACATAAACTTTCCAAAAGTAGAAGATAACAGAGGCGCCTGGGCGGCTCAATCGGTTAAGCATTCGACTCTTGATTTCGGCTCAGGTCATGATCTCAGGATCTCATGGTCCGTGAGTTCAGAGCCTGGAGCCTGTTTTGTATTCTGTCTCTCTCTCGCTCTCTCTCTTTCTCGCTCTCTGCCCCTCCCCCACTCACGCTGTCTCTCACTCTCTCTCTCTCTCTCTCTCTCTCTCTCAAAATAATAAATAAACATGAAAAAAAAATCAGAAGTAGAAGATACCTGTCTAGGAAGAAACAAATGGCCAAATCAGAAAGAAAAAAATAAAACTCTGATTATACACAGGAAAAACTAAGCTATTTAAGAGAACTTATTCAGAGAATGTATGTTTAGTTAACACATTGCTTTGGAAAGAAGTGGAAATTGCTGTCATCTGGGTGTTCTCTATCTGTTGATGATCTTGCTTGGTGTTAGTAACTGGAGGGCTTGTAAGGGGATTTTAAGGGCATTTGTAAACAGATGCTGCGGCTTATCATCAGCCACACCACCCCCCCAGGAAGCCTACGGCCACCCCCATTCCATTCTGTGCCTGAGAGGCCCACGGTGTTACATGCGTGGAGATACAGGGGAATTCATTAAGAAGCCTCTAGAATTACAATTTATACAGATTATAATCTTTGCAGATCGTGTGGCTGCAACTCCAAATACAGTCCTTAGGGCCTTTGATTTGAGATCATGAAAGGTAGACTTTTCTTTCTAAGAGAATCTTAACTCACTGAGCTTGGATAAAATATGTTATACGTATGCTAATCTCTCTTCCGGTGTTATATTCTTGATATATTTCAGGTCCCACAGGTGCTAAGAGGCAAACGCTGAGCACTAAAACGCAACATAAAGATACTTACCCTTACCCCCCATATTCACTCTTGACCCCTAGGTCAGTCTTCACATCAAGCCCACCCGCTGAAATCGTTCATGTAGCACATTGTGCAAGTTGTTTGTGTATTTTTCTAACTTTACTTCAATTATGTCTAGTTTGGAATGGAAGCCTTTTGAAAGGTGTGGTGGTTTTAAAAATATACCCGCAAGTTCTTTTATACTCCTTAGCTCAAGAGGCGGAACTTAATTCCTCTCTCCTTGAGTGTGGGCTGGAACTCACTCAGTCTTTTGGCCGAAATTATGTCGCTTCTTCATTTTTATTATTATTTTTAAATATTGTGGTTAAATATATTTAATATGATATTGACTATGTAACCATTTTTCAGTGGATGGCTCCGTGGACAGTTGAGTCTTGAAAGAGACCCCCCAACCCAGAATCGCCCGGCTATGCTGTTCCCAGATTCTTGACTCACCGAAAGCATGGGCGGCATCTTTCAGGGTGCCGTTCAGTGTAATGCCATTCACAGTGTTGTGCACCCAACACCACCATCGCGTCCAGAACTTTTTCATCATCTCAAACTGGACCGCTATCCCGATTAAACAATTCCTCATTCCCCGCCTGCCCCCCAGCCTCTAGCGACCACCGTCCTTTTATTCTCTGGGAGTCTGATTATTCTAGCTACCTCCTGTAAGTGGAATCATACTGTATTTGTCCTTTTGTGACTGGCTTACATCACTCAGAATCATGTCCTCAAAGGTTCATCCATGTTGTGGCCTGTGTCAGAATTTCCTTCCCTTTTAAGGCTAAATAATATTCTACCGTACGATACGTTAATATGCCACAGTTGCTTAGCCCTTTGCCAATGGGCATTTGGACTGCTTCCGCTTTGGGGCTATTGTGAATAATTCCGCTGCGAACATGGGTGTGCAAGTCCCTGCTTCCCATTCTTTTGGGAATATCCCTGTGAGTAGAATTGCTTCATCGCACAGTAACTCAATGCTTACTTTGTTGCTTAAGTACCAAACTGTTTTACACAGCAGCTACACCATTTTACATTCTTAACTGGTGGTGCACAAGGGTTCCAATTGTTTCACATCCATAACAGGACTTGTTATTTACTGGTTGTTTTGAGAATAGCCATCTTAATGAGTGTGACACGAGATGTCACTTCTGACACTAGATTATCGAAAGACTGGAGCTTTTGTCTTGGATGTGTGTGGCTCTCCATCTGTCTCCCATCATGCCCGTTGGGGAAAGTCATCTGCTTTCTTGTGGGGAAGCCTGTGGTGAGGTCCATGGCGAGGTCCCTATGTTGAAGAACCAAGGGCCCCTGTCAACAGCCTGTGAGTGAGCCTGGCAGGGGATCCTCCCCCAGCAAGCCCCGAGGTGACTTCAAATTCCCTCGCCAAACTGTCCCCAGATTCTTGACCCACAGCAACCATGAGAGAGCAAACCGCTAACTTTGGGGTGATATGTTATACAGCAACAAACAACTATTCAGGGGGTAAGAACTTCATGACCAATTTAGTCAATAGTTCCACAAGTATTTACTGAGCAGCTCTGCTGGGCACTGTTCTAGGCGCTGGGGATACCCCAGTGAACAAAGAGGAAATGCCATCCTGATCCCATGGAACTTCTATCCTAATGCACGGAATAGGAGAAGGTGGTCAAAAGGCACACACTTCCACTTAGAAGATAAATATGCACTGGGGATGTGATGTGTAACGTGATGATTACGGCCACCACTGCTGTGTGACGTTCGGGAAAGCTGTTAGGAGGGAAAATCCTGAGTCCTCACCACAAGGAGAAAAACTTCTCTTTTCTTTTCTTGTCTTTTCTATTCTTTTCTCCTTTCCTTTCTTTTCTTCTCCTTTCTTTTCTCTTTTCTTTCTCTCTCTCTTTTCTATCTTCTATCTCCTTCCTTCCTTCCTTTCTTTCTTTCGTATCTTATATGAGTTGATGTTAACTACACTGATCATGGTGATCATTTCACAACAGACATAAATTGAATCGTTATGTTGTATACCTTAAACTTACATAGTGTTGTGTGTCAGTTGTTTCTCAACACAACTAGGAGAAAAAAGATTCAATGAAGTCATAAGGTTGGGGCTCTGATCTGATAGGATTAGTGTGCTTGTAAGAAGGAACACGAGAGCGCTTTCTCTCTCTCCCTCTCTCTCTCTGTCTACTGAGCAAAGGCCACATGAGCAGCTAGTGAGAAGGTCGTCATCTGCAAGCCAAGAAGAGAACTCTCACCAGAAATCCAATCTGCCAGAACCTTGATCTTGGCGCTTTCAGCCTCCAGAACTGTGAGACAAGAAATTTCTGTGATTTAAGCCACCCCGTGTATGATATTTCAATGGCAACCTGAGCCGACTAATACCGCCTCATAGGTATTGTTCGTTAAAATTACAGGAATAAAGGCGTGAACTCCGGAGTCACACGTTTTGGGTTTGAATCCCAGCTCCACTGCTTACCGGCGCCGTGACCTTAGGCAAGTTACCTCTGTGCCTATCAGGAAAAAATAACTGCCTGCTTCACGGGGTTATTACGAGGATCAAAGGAGTTCGTATTTGCGAAGCAGAGTGCCTGGCTCGCGGCAAATGTACAAGCGGGTGACAAATAAATAAGAGACTGATGAGTCACATTCTATTAGGAAAACAGAAGCCACCTCCGTGGTTTGAGCGTGACGTTTAGTGCTGGGGACTAGGGACCTAAACACGTCTGGAGATAAGACAGGGATGAGAGGGCATGGAACACAGAGGCAGACAGGCTCCTTCAGCACCGCAGCCGGGACTCCCAGAGTACAACTGAAAACCACAGGCCAACACCCACGTCAGCTGCCTGCAGCTGTTCACACCGGTTTCTGGAGAAGAAGGGTCCCTGCTTCTCCTCTGTCCCCCAGCGCCTCTCCGATGTTTTCCTGTGGGCAGGGGACGTTGGCAAGTGTGGGTCTCGGGCTGTCCACGGCCCCCAGGAGAGCTCAGGACGGCAGGGCTGGCACCAGGTCAAATCGATTTGGTTTCCCTGCAACTCCTCAGAAGGAGGAGGTTTTACTTAACTTCCGATTATCTTCGTATGTGTTTTGCCTTCACGTGTTATTCAACATTCCGAGAGCCCTCGGAGACCTTCCGTCTAAAGCTGTATTAGCAATTCCTTAGTGTCAGGAAGACCACAATTTACCCCTTTAACCTTCCCGTTGGACTTCAGTAGGGTCTTGCACACGTGATGCATGATGTGTGCTCAAGACATTTTTACTTATTGAAGGAAAAAAACGTTATAACCCAAAGGACTATGAGAATACAATTCAAGCAACCACAAAGCAGCCTGAAACTCTTTTCGATAAGATCTGCGTTTTTTTTAAATCTAGTTTCTCTTTTTCTTTTCTTCCAGCGATAGTAGGATTTATTATTAAAAATGCAGTTATTAAAAAAAATACCGCGGTGCCTGGATGGCTCCATCGCTTAAGCGTTGGACTCTTGATTTCAGCTCAGGTCACGATCTCGCGGCTTTTGGGTTGGAGCCCTACCTTGGGCTTTGTGCTGACAGTGGAGGGCCTGCTTGGGATTCTCTTCCTCTCTCTCTCTGTCTCTCTCTCTCTCTGCCCTTCCCCTGCTTGTGAGTGTACACGTGCGTGCGTGATCGCTCTCTCAAAATAAATAAGATTTAAAAATTAAAATAAGATTACAAAAATATCCATGGCATGTCACAAAGACACGGGAGCCAGCCTGATGGGGCACCCATCCGCCAAATCCAGAGCGATCGGAGCACAAAAATAATTAATAGTATAAATCATCGGAGAAATACTAACCTGAAAGTCGATACTGATGACAATAGGTAATAAGCAGTAATAAACGGATAAGTAAATAACTGGGGACAAGGAGGACCTTTGCTCAGGGCTCGCTGATCAACGTGAGGGTGCGCTGAAGCTGGGCACTCATAATGAAGCCTGTGGCAGGCAAGGATCATCAGTAGATGCTCAATCTAGGCATTTTGATGAGGAGCTTGGTCCAGAAGTGTCCACCCTCAAACCGCTTATTAGTTGCCAAAAGGGAAGAAAAGAGCAATTATACAACAGAGAAACTGGACAACTTGACTGGGGTGATCCAAATCGACATCACCAATGAAGAGCAGGTGAATATCATATACCTCCGGAGATACTACCCTGAGAAGGGGACGTCACCTGTGTAGTATTATGGCCCAGAAGGCACCCTTGCATCTAATCAGGAGGAAACACTAGCCAAACCCAAGGTGGAGGACATTTTATTTAAAAAAAAAAAAAAAAAAAAAAAAAAAAAGGCGGGGGAGCTATATTTTTCAAAAATGTCAAGAACAGTGGAGAAATGTCCTCAACGAAGGGAGAAGAAAGAAGCATAACAACCAAGTGCAAACTGACTCTAGCCTGACTCCTGTACTGCAGGAAAATTTTCTATAAAGAACGTATTGAGGGGGCGCCTGGGTGGCGCAGTCGGTTAAGCGTCCGACTTCAGCCAGGTCACGATCTCGTGGTCCGTGAGTTCGAGCCCCACGTCGGGCTCTGGGCTGATGGCTCAGAGCCTGGAGCCTATTTCCGATTCTGTGTCTCCCTCTCTCTCTGCCCCTCCCCCATTCATGCTCTGTCTCTCTCTGTCCCCAAAATAAATAAATGTTAAAAAAAAAATTAAAAAAAAAAGAACGTATTGAGGGGCACCTGGGGGGCTCAGTCGGTTAAGCGTCCGACTCGATTTTGGGTCAGGTCATGATCTCACGGTTCATGAGTTTGAGCCCTGTGCCGGGCTCTGTGCTCACAGCACAGAGCCTGTTTGGGATTCTCTGTTTCCCTCTTTCTCTGCCCCTCCCCTGCTTGCTCTCTATCTCTCTCTCTCAAAAATAAACATTAAAAAAAAAAAAGAAGAACGTTATTGAGTTAACTGACAACACGGGAATACCCGTGCCATTGACAGATTAGATTAGACAAAAGCATTATGTGGTGTTAATTTTACTGAAACTAATAATTGTGCAGTTGTTAGGAAATAAACACTGATATATAGAGACATAAAGAGTCTTATTGTGTGTAACTTACCTTCAAAGTTCAGAAAACAATTATTAGAGAGACAGGACCAATGATAAAGCAAAGGTGGCAAAACGCTAACGATGAGGGAACAATACAGATGTTCTTAGTCCTATTCTTATTCTTTCAACTTTTCTGTAAGTTTGAAATCATTTCCACATAAAAAAGGAAAAAAAAAGTTCAAATCTATGAAACAATTTTTCACTTTTACCTAATTTCCATATGACAAATTTCAAACAACTCAAAACTAGAAAAGAAACTATAACCAAATCCCTGTACTTAATTTTTTATGTATATATTAAAAAACCCTTAACAGCAGATGAAGTTCAAGTAGATTCCTGGATATAGTCTGGAAACTTAGGAATTCTAAAGGTATAAGGTGTACCCATTGACGGACACCTGTGTTCCTAGCAAAAGGGAAAATGCCAAGTGATGGCTAGGAGGGGCCCGACTCTATCAGCCTTGAGGGCAAGGCTCTTGTCTGATCTCTCTTATGTTCAGGGCCCACCACACTGCTTGTTGTAGAGTGGGTGCCCGATGGACTTTATCGTGTGGCTGAGTGGACAGATAACGAAGGAATAAGATGTCCCCCAGAGCCCTATCTATCCCTAGCCAAGCTTTGGGGCAGTGCTGTGGTTTCGAATTGTATGCCTTTCTCCGTGCACGGAGAACAGGGAGGACTGGCTTGTCCCACCGCTTTCCTGTTGGTTCTTCCGGTGGCTCTTCTAATCTACAGGGCCTTGCTGAAGCTAGTAAACTTATTCCCAACTGGACTATTCTTGTCTATGTATAAGTCAGCAGAGTTAGTTGATTCATATAATTCACATAGGTATTTCTTTCATTATTAGATCTTCCTCTTTTTAGTGAGTGATGCTTGGCCCTGAATTCAGAAATTATGTTTGGTTTTAGAATGCACATGCAAAACACAATAGGTAAATACTGATTTAGTCCAGGGTCTCTGGAAAGCGGATGCCAAGAAGGAATTAGATATGTAAGAAACTTATCGGGGAAAACATCCGTGAGGGATCGCAGGGAGGAAGCGGAAGGAGGCAGGGCGAGCTATCAGACCGTGATGTGAGTCCGAGACCCGCGGAGAAGAGAGGGAAGGAGAAAAGGAAGAAGGCGGAGAGGGAGGGAAGGAGGAAAGCCACATACATACAGCTGTGTGGTTCTAAGAAAGTTTCAGCAAGGGTAAAAGGGAATCCTTGAGCCAAACTCTCATCAGAGGAGCCCCTGTCTCCCAGGAATGGTCTCTTTAGTAACCCCGCCGCGCTCAGTCATTGGCCAGGAGCAGACCTGAGAAGGATGGCCAGCAGCTTGGGAGGCTGATTAATCTTCCTGCACTAGGAGATCTGAGAGGCATTACTCCATTGGCTGCTACCGACAATAATTTGCATGATTTAGGCTTAGCTACCCTCTGCTTTTACCTGAAACAGTCGTATGATCCAAGGCAAGTTTAGGGTTTAGGCATTAATCATCCACTTGCACTCTGCTGTCATTGCCATTTAGCTTTGAAGAGGGAGTTGTAGTCAGGACATCGTGAATGAAGGTTGAGAAAAGGGATCCATGTTGTACTGAAAACATTAAGCTATAGCTTTGCAGCAAACGATGTTCTGCTTTCATTTCAAGATACGGTAGGTGCGTTATTTTCCTTTTGCCTCAGAAAGACACTGATTCAAGATGCCGGATGCCCGTTGACTCCCCAAATCTGGTGGCTGTTATTTCAAAGCCTCACTTGTTTTTAGAGACTCGTTTATGGATCAAGAGAGCTTTAAATTTGCCTTTCCTGCCAAACGTGAAGACCATCTTCTAGGGGGCCATCTTTTCGTCCATGCTCCAGGCCTCCTAGAACATCTCCTCTCAGAAACACTGAGACTTTGAGTAACACTGACATCAACTAGATAAAGAGGGTTGGCTTTTGCCCGTGCAACGTGACTGTTTAGGAAAGCAGTGTCCTTAGGAGGGTTTCTTTGTCCAGCCCCCTTCACCAAATCTCTCATTTGGGGAACATCGTTAAAATTTAAGGATAGATAGTGGTAGGATCTAGTAGAGACAAAGCATAGTCTTGGTTTGGAGGTGATGAAATCTGGGCTTGAACGCGCCACGCTGCTGTCAGCAAGGCAGATGACCGGTAAATATCTAACTGTCAGGCAGCTGGAAAAGCTCCAGGAGGAAAGGGAGGTCTAGGAGTTAGCTATTAGATATTTGGTCACAGGACAGTGACTTTCAGAGGGGGAAGTCATTCACTAGGATAGCTGAAACTGGAGAAACGGAGGAGAACCCCGTTCACAAGGGTAGGGATAGTGAGGCATCAGAAGAGTAGCTGTCAAATTTCCAACCTATGAAAGTACAAGGCAAAGGACTCAGGCACAGAATCAGTGGGGAATCAACGTTCTGCAAATATTGGGGTGCGAGGATGAGATTCGATCAGCAGTGAGAGCCTGATCCAGCGTTGGGGCTGATGGTCTGCTGGCCAGCTTTCCTTACCCACCGCGTACAGAGGATCTGAATTATCCCGGTCTGAGCTGGAACTTTCCTACACTGCAGATAGGGACTAAGCAGCCCAAGATGCAAACTCGCAAGGTTCAGAGTTAGGGAGACGATAACTTCAAGAAGCTAGAAGTCCAATTTTATGTGTTCACGCTTGAGGATGATAATTTCTGTACTAATAATTTCACAAACAAGTTGAACATCAATTTACTCAAAAGCGTAAGAGATTGCTAAAGAGATAACACACCGGGGACTCTGTTATCAACACGGGACTAGAATAGGATCCCAGAATAACTGCAAATTGGCCGTATTCACATACCATCAATACCACTGAGTTTTCATTACCTTTCAGATTATTGATGTATTGGCAGCTACTGCCACATGCAACCAAAGCCCAAAGTCAATACTATATCAAGGAGGTTGCATATTTAGAAGACAGTACATTTTAGAAAAAGAAAACAGAATTAGAGGTTAGGGTTCTGCTATTTTCTTATTGCTTTGTAGGGACGTAAGCCTTTATCTGGTAAATTTCAAAGCTAGAGGCATTTCTAGGTTATTCCTTTAAAGGTATTTAATCCTTGGGGCTCCTGGGTGGCTCAGTTGGTTAAGTGTCTGACTTGAGCTTAGGTCACGATCTCGTGGTTCATGAGTTTGAGCCCCGCGTCGGGCTCTGTGCTGACAGCTCAGAGCCTGGAGCCTGCTTCAGATTCTGTGTCTCCGTCTCTCTCTGCCCCTCCCCCCCCCACTCAAAAATAAATAAACGTTAAAAAAAATTTTTTTAAATACAAAAAAATAAAGGTACTTAATCCTCTATTTAGCAAGATTGATGGGGGAGATACTTCTAGTCTTAAAAATGTTTGGTAAGTTTAATGCCTTTTGTTTTTCTTCAAGTTTTTTTTTTTTCCAAGCTATGGATCGTGATGTGCATAATGCAGCAATCCTATCATTATCTTAAAGGAAAAAATGATGTTTATTCTTAACTTACCCTTGAATTAAATATATAGAGAAAATAACTAAAATTATATAGTTAAGACTAAGTCTAGGGAATTCAAGAAGAAGGGGAAATTACAATGCCTATGTGTTCCATACTTTTTACCCTTCCCCTGCCATGTAAAGAATTAATTGTGGAGGTATAATCTGGTTAAAATGTTATGGAAGAGAGTATTGATGGGGAAAGGAGACAGAGAAGGGAAAGAGGCTTTGAGGGATAAATAAGTAAGTTACAAAAAGTAGGCATGGTTGTGGTACAGAGATTATAAGGACACATTATAGATCGATTTTATTTATACATGTCTATTATTGCCTAAAGTCCTTTCTCAGTAACACTTGACCGTGCTATGTCCTGTTCCCTAATTTACTACCTTCATGAGTCCAGTGCTTGGTGTCCATAATAGTATGGGCTGTACAGTGTTGAGGTGGTTATTTTGGTATGGTTTACCCAGAGGCAGCTCAGAGGTATGGTTTACTCAACGCACAGCATTTTCTTTTCAAAGTTTGCCTTGTTTCCAAGTCTACATCTTATGGTCACCAACCACCACCACTCATGCTGATGGTTAAGACAATGATCTGGGGTAAAGAAACCCTGTTTCTAGCTAAGTTATTTTAGAAAAATCCTTTAATCTTTTGAGTCAATTTCCTCCTTATTAAAATGAAGGGGTTGCATTAAGTCTCTTTTAGTTTTAAATGTTTGTCTGTGCGTTTACCAGTTACCCTTTATTATTAAGGCAGGTACTTGTTAGAGGTCAGTATTCTTGCTGGGAACTAGGTTGATGAGAATAGTGCATAACCATATATACATTACAAAATTCAGTAACTAAGAGCGCCTGGGTGGCTCAGTCAGTAAAGCATCCAACTCTTGATTTTGGGTCAGGTCATACTCTCTCAGTGGTGAGATCGAGCCCCCGAGTTGGGCTCCATGATGGGTGTGAAGCCTGCTTAAGATTCTCAATCTCTCTCTCTCTCTCTCTCTCTCTCTCTCTCTCTCTCTCTGTCACTCTCTCTCTCCCCTCAAGATAAATAAATAAACTCAAAAAGATAAAAATTTAAAAAAACAACAACAACTTACCTGTTTAGCCTTGGATTTGGCTAGATGCAGGTGGGTAGGGAATGTTTCCCTGAGAGTTTCTTGCAACAAGCAGGTCCTCTTACGTTTGAAGGCACAAATTCACGCTACCTATGTGTCCCTAGGTACCTGGAAAAGACAAATGTAAATCCATTCTGCAACAACCCAACTTAAAACAGACTTTAGGGGCGCCTGAGTGGCTCAGTCAAAGGCCTGAGTCTTGTTTTTGGCTCAGGTCATGATCTCTTGGTTTGTGGGTTCAAGCCCCATGTCAGGTTCCGTGCTGATGGGGTGGAGACTGCTTGGGATTCTCTCTCTATCCCTCTCTCTCTACCCCTCCCCTGCTCCATCTCTCTTTCTCTCTAAATAAATAAATACACTTAAAACAAAAGTAAATTAAAAACAAAAAACAGACTTCAGTGGTGCTTGGGTGGCTCAGTTGGTTAAGCTTTCGACTTCGACTCAGGTCATGATCTCACGATTGGTGAGTTCAAACCCCACATCAGGCTCTCTGCTGTCAGTGCAGGGCCCACTTCAGATCTTCTGTCCCCCTCTGTCTCTGCCCCTCCCCCACTTGTTCTCTCTCTCTCTGAAAAATAAATAATACTAGGGGCGCCTGGGTGGCGCAGTCGGTTAAGCGTCCGACTTCAGCCAGGTCACGATCTCGCGGTCCGGGAGTTCGAGCCCCGCGTCGGGCTCTGGGCTGATGGCTCAGAGCCTGGAGCCTGTTTCCGATTCTGTGTCTCCCTCTCTCTCTGCCCCTCCCCCGTTCATGCTCTGTCTCTCTCTGTCCCAAAAATAAATAAACGTTGAAAAAAAAATTAAAAAAAAATAAATAATCACTAAAAAAAAAACCCACAGACTTCAAGAATAACAAGGGATAAATTTATAACAACTGACTCACAGTCAGAAAATACAAAATACATGAGGAACACAAGTCATCATGAATGAGAGTTAACAGAAATAATAAATAACAGGGGCTCTTGAGTGGCTCAGTCGGTTGAGTGTCCAACTTCAGCCCAGGTCATGATCTCATGGTTCTGTGGGTTCCAGTCCCACATCGGGCTCTGTGCTGACAGCTCAGAGCCTGGAGCCTACTTCGGACTCTGTGTCTCCCTCTCTCTGCCCCTCCCCCACTGGTGCTCTGTCTCTCAAAAATGAATAAACATTGAAAGATATTTTTAAAAAAGAAATAATAAATAACAGAAATCAGACTTGAAAGACTAAACATATTTAGGTTTTCAGATTTGGATGTAAAATAAGCACGGTTAATTTGCATAAATACATGAAAGAGGGTATCAGATTTATGACTTGGAAACAGGAGACTCAATTATTAAGGATATTCAAATTACTTAATTTGGTGAATTACTTAATTTTAGCTAGGTATTGTACTTTAATACTTGCTTCAAACTGTATTATTTTTTAAAATGTAAAATAAATTAGTATAAAAATAAAGAAATATTAAATTTATTTTAGTCTTAAAAAAAAAAAAGGTATCCCCATATCATGGTTGGTAAAGTCTTGTAACATTATCTATTTGAACAATAGTAATTGCTATATACCCTTCAGTACCGGCGTTAGCTTTTGCTGTGTAACAAATCATGCCGCAAATAAAGTGCCTTGTAGCAGAGTCTCATCCTTTTAAATTTCTTTCTTTTTTAATTTATATCTAAGTTAGTTAGCATATAGTGCAACAATGATTTAGAGAGTAGATTCCAACGATTCACCCCCTATGTATAACACCCAGTGCTCATCCCAAGTGTCTCCCTTAGTGCCCCTTACCAATTTAGCCCACCCCCTCCACAACCCCTCCACAACCCTCTGTTTGGTCTCTATATTTAAGAGTCTTTTATGTTTTGTCCCCCTCCCTGTTTTTATATTAGCTTTGCTTCCCTTCCCTTATGTTCCTCTGTTTTGTCTCTTAAAGTCCTCATGTGAGTGAAGTCATATGATATTTGTCTTTCTCTGACTGACCAATTTCACTTCACGCAATGCCCTCCAGTTCCATCCATGTAGTTGCAAATGGCAAGAGTTCATTCTTCTTGATCGCCGAATGATAATACTCCATTGTATATATGCATACCACGTCTTCTTTATCCATTCATCTCTTGATGGACATTTGGGTTCTTCCTACAGTTTGGCTACTGTTGATAGTGCTAGTAGTGTCTCATTCTTTGCTCGCAATTATGTGGGTAAGCAATCGGGGTCTGTTTTGCTGCATGCAAGGTGAGCTGGACTCAGCTCACTCTATGTCATCTGAAAAGGCTGGATTGGCTGGGAAGTCTGGCTCCTCTCTCCTAGGGCTCTCTCACCCACTGGGAGACTAGTCTGCACTTTTTCTGAGTAGGAGTGGGCAGAGTCCCTGAGAGAGGACAAGCCTTTATGCATAAGTACTTTTCAAGCCTTTGCTTGCAACCTATTTGCTTACGTCCCATCGGCCAAAGCAAAGCACATGGTCAAATCCAGATTTAAGCAGGGTGAACTAGACTGTTTCCTGAGGGGAGGAGCTGCAAAGCAACGGTGCAAAGGGGTATACACCTACGATAGAAAGAATTGATAGCCTTTTTTTTTTTTTTTTTTTTTTTGCTGTCACAGTACATTAGAGTGGCTACCCAACTGAAAGAAAAATAGGGGGAAATGTGCAGGGGCAGCTTAAAGAGTAGGCTCTGGAGCGGAGTGGGGATCATTCACTCGTTCACCAACCTTTATCAAAGACGCAGACAGTCCCGTGAGGAGCTCACACTCTGCCCCTGGGATGTGTGCGCTTTCACTCCAGATCCATTTCACTGTCATCCATTTAGGGTGTATAAACTGGTTACCTAGTCCAAGCAGATCGTTAGGTACAAATTAGGTACAAAGGAGGCAAATAAGCATATGTGTTGCATAAAGCCATTTCACTCATGTTCCCATACAGAGCTGTCTTTTAAATTGTTTCCAGTTTCCATTCTAGTTCACTTCTTTCCACTGCCAGTCCAAAACCAGAGCCATTTATTTGTTTGGTTAGTTTAGCTATATACCCCGACTGCTACTAAGAAGATTTGAAGCAGCTGCTAAATTTCTCTTTCTCGGTTCCCTTGGGTGCTAGGGAAGCACATTCCTTTCTATCTGAGCCCTAAGTCTGGCCTCTCAGTGCAAGTGAAAACTGCACTCTTGATGGCCAAGTAAACCCCTACCTAGTTTAACACTGATTCTTATAAAATGTTCTTAACTCCAGTTCGCTTTTGCTGGGAATAAGAGCTGGGCTTATCTCCCCTAAGCTGTTCTTGCTCTAAAGCTCTCACATCCATGCAGAAAGGATGGTTTCTCTGCAAGCTTAATGTATTTTCATTCTTCTTCTTAACCTGCACCAGCTCCTGTCAGTGACACAAGGTTCGTATCCTGATTTCCTTAGAAAGCATTGTCCTCTGCGTTAAAGTTTATCATATGCCTTCCACCGGGATATATTTCCCAAATCTATACATTACTTTTCAAATAGAATTTGCAAAGACTATAGCTTTCCTTTTTTAAAAAATGTGATTATTGCTAATAAATACCAAAATTTTTTTATCAAAAAATGTTCCTAATATGGAAACTCTTATATTTTTGCTGTTCTGTAACATAAGTACATAGTATATATATATATATATATATATATATATATATATATATATTTTTTTTTTTTTTAAAAGCATACTATCCAGTGAAGACTAAATTGATCTATTTTTATTCTTTCTGAAGTCACAGTCCTGATACGGTGATTCTTTTTTTCAAAGTTTCCATGCTTGCTATTTCTGATAGAAAAAAATTGACTTGGGGCACCTGGGTGTCTCCGTTGGTTGAGAACATCTGACTCTTGATCTCAGCTCAGGTCTTACTCGCAGGGTCTTGATCTCAGGGTTGTGGGTACAAGCCCTGCACTGGACTCTGTGCTGGGCATGAAGCCTACTTTTAAAAAAAAATTGACTTACAAAATAGGGCAAAACTTGGTCCTAGTTGAGACACACTGTTAATATGGAAAGGGAGTTAACAGGGTGACCCCTCGAGAAAGGCAGAAGAAAAACGTTCTTTTCAGAAAACACCGAGTGGGAAGATTTTATCACATACCACTCATAATGGAGATAAACACCTAAAGTTCCCAACGTGGGGGTGCCTGGGGGGCTCAGCCGGTTAAGCGTCCAACTCTTGGTTTTGGCTCAGGCCGTGAGCTCACAGTTCGTGAGTTCGAGCCCCACACCAAGCCTGCTTGGGATTCTCGCTCTCTCTCCCTTTCTCCCTGCCACTCCCACTCTCTGTCTCTCTCTCTCTCTCAGAGTAAATAAACTTAAAAAATAATAATAAATTGCCCAATGTGATCTGAAGATTTTTAAACCCAACACTCCCAGATTCAAACTCTAGTTCTGCACTTTTACTGGCTGTGTGTTCTGAGGCATATTATTAAAGATTTGAAAAACGCTTAGCAAAACAACTAAACCACCCATTATGTGTGGACCCTCTACTATTCGTGCGTCATTTATACAGGCGCAGCTCAGACGTACTACAGGTTCAGTGCCAGACCAGTGCAATCAAGGGAATATTGCAATAAAGCCAGCCAAATGAATATTTTGGTTTCCCGGTGCGTATAAAACTTAATTTTTGCATGCTGTTGAAGTCTATTAAGTGTGCACTACCATTATGTCTAAGAAAACAATGTATCTACCTTAGTTTAAAACTACTTTATTGCTAAACAAGACTAACCATCATCGAGCTTTCAGGGAGTCATAATCTTTTTGCTGGCAGGAGGTCTTGCCTCGGGGTGGATGGCTGCTGAAGGTGGGCGCCGCTGTGGCAATGTCCTAAAATAAGACACAAAGTTCGCCACATCAGTTGGCTCTTCCTTTCACAAATAATTCCTCTTTGACATGTGACCCTGTTTGATCGTATTTTATCCACAGTGGTACTTCGTTTCACAATTGGAGTCAATCCTCTCAGACCCTGCCACTGCTTTATCAACTAAGTTTATTTCATATTCTAGATCTTTGCTGTCATTTCAAGTCTTCACCGGGAGTAGATCCCGTTGCAAGAAACCACCTTCTTTGCTTGTCTATAAGAAGTGTCTCCTCATCTGTTCAAGTTTGACCAAGAGATGGTAGCCATTCAGTCCCATCTTCAGGCTCCATTTCGAATTCTATTTCTTATGCTATTCCCACCACCTCTGCAGTTACTTTCTCCACTGAAGTCTCAAACCCCTCTGAGTCATCCAGGAAGGTTGGAATCAACTTCTTCCAAACTCCTGTTCATGTTGATATGCTGACCTCTTCCCGTGAATCACAAATGTTCTCAATCAATGGCATCTAAATGGTGAATCTTTTCCAGAAGGTTGCAATTTACTTTGTCCAGATCCATCAGTGTAATCATTATCTAAGGCAGCCATAGCCTTACAAAATGTATTTCATAAACAGTAGGACTTTAAAGTCAAAATGACTCCTTTATTCATGGGCTACAGAATGGATGTTGTGTTAGCAGATGAGAAAACAACATTAATCTTGTTGATCATCTCCATCAGAGTTCTTGGGTGACCAAACTTTATTGTCAATGAACAGTAATATTTTGAAAGGAATCTTTTTTTCCTTAAGTTTATTTATTTATTTATTTTGAGAGAGAGAGAGAAAGAGAGAGAGAGAGAGAGAGAGAATCCCAAGCAGGATCCACGCCCAATGCAGAGCCTAACACAGGGCTCAATCTCATGACCATGAGATCATAACCTGAGCTGAAACCAAGAGTTGGATGCTAAACTGACTGAACCACCCAGTCACCCCCAAAGGAATCTCTTTTTCTGAGCAGTAGATCTCAACAGTGGGCCTAAAATATCCAATAAACCATGTTGTAAAACAGGTGTGCTGGGTTCCAGGCTGTGTTGTCCCCTTTATAGACTATAGACAGAGTGGATATAGCATAATTTGGGGGGGGCGGGCGCTAGAATTTCCGGAATGGTCAATGAGCATTGGTTTCAATTTGGAGTCATCAGCTACGTTAGCCTCTAATAAACAAGTCAGTCTGTCCTTTGAAGCTTTGAAGGCAGGCATTGACGTCTCGTAGGTGTGAAAGTCCTAAGTGGAATCTGGCTGTTGGGTGCAAAAGGCCTAGCTTTTGGCTTATCTCAGCTTTTGACATGCCTTCCTCGCTAAACTTCATCATTTCTAGTTTTTGCTTTAAAGTGAGAGACGTGGGACTCTTCCTATCACTTGAACGCCGAGAGGCCATTGAGGGGTTACTAAGTAGCCTAATTTCAATATTGTTGTATCTCAAGAAATAGGGAGGCCTGAGGAGAGGGAGAGAAATGGGGGAATGACTGGTGGGTGAAGCAATCAAAACACACACAACATGTACTGGTTACATTTTCCTTCTTACATGAGTGCAGTTTGTGATGTGCCCCGCCCCCCCCCCAAAACAACTACAATAGTAACAGCAAGGATCACTGATCAGAGATCACCATAACAGGTATAATAACAATAACAATAACAATAATGATAATGATAATGATAACGATAATGATAATGATAATGATAAAATATCGCTAGGGTTACCAAAACGTGACACAGAGACACAAAGTGAGCAAATGCTGTTGGAAAAATGATACTGATAGACTTCATCGATGCAGGGTTGCCACAAACCTTCAATCTGTAAAAAACACAGTCTCTGCAATAAAGTGAAGTACAATAAAATGAGTATTAGGCAGTAAATTGTAGGCAATATGACACATGAAAAGGGGATGGCCGGGGCGGCTCCGTTGGTTAAAAGTTCCACTCTTGATTTTGGTTCAGGTCTTGATCTCACGATCATGAGATCGAGCCCCAAGTCGGGCTCTGCCCTGAGAGTGCAGAACCTGCTTGCAACTCTCTCTCCCTCTCTCTCTGCCCCTCCCCCTCTTGCACTTTCTGTCTCTCTCAAAAATAAATAAACATTCAAAAAAAAAAAAATCATGAAAGGAAGGATAGCAGCCAATCCCAAACTTTTTCTCCTCTTACCTGTTGCTTTAAATCAGTTCTCAGAAAGAGAAAGTAGAGTGAGCTGCATTATTATTACTATTATTTTTATTTTTACTCTGCAGAATTATCTTTCAGATTTGAATGATTTCATTGAATGGAGATGCCACAACTAGCCAAAATTAAACAACTTAGAGCACAACAAGGTATATTTCTTTCCGTATTTGAGAACTGAATTAGCTACAAGAACAAAAAAAACATCGAAAATCATGGTGGCTTAACAAAATAGCCGATTATCCTCTCTCCCACGTTAAAAAAAAAAAAATCTAGCAGTAATCTCTCTTGGGCTGGTAAACTATTTCATGGTGCCAGGAAACCAGGATTCTATGTTTTGCTCTCTCATCCTTAGCACATGGTTGCCACGTCATAGTCTGAGATGGCTTCTTCAGGCTCCAGATATCACATTCACATTGTAGCTAGAGGAAGGGGAAACGAGTAACAGCCCTTTCCCTTTAAGGACATTTCCTGAAAGCTCCTTGTGCGACATCTGCTTGTATCATATGGGACAGAATCTAGTCACATGACCACATCAAGCTACAGGAAAGTGGGGAAATACAGTCTTCTTCTGGACAGAGATAGGGCCCCTCAAAAACTAGGGATTCCACTGAGAAAAAAAAGGAGAAAAATTATTAGAAGAAAACCTCTTTGTCATGGAGGGCTTTTAGATTTGTAATGTTCCATAGGTAAATTAAACACATTTTTTTTAATGTTTATTTATTTTGGGAAGAGAGAGACACAGAGTGCAAGTGGTGGGAAGGGCAGAGAGAAAGGGAGACACAGAATCTGAAGCAGGCTCCAGGCTCCAGGCTCCAGGCTGTCAGCACAGAGCCTGACATGGGGCTAGAACTCACGAGTTGTGAGATCACGACCTGAGCTGAAGTCAGACGCTCAACCAACCGAGCCACTCAGGCACCCCATGTTCCCATAGATACATTAATTTATTATGTAAACAGGTCAGTAGCTCTTCGAACAGCAAAATAACTCCCACAGAGTAAACATCAAAAATCTATTTTAGAATTTTGCAAACTAAATTCAACTTTCCAAATGATGATTTAAGATGGCCTTTTTTGATAGAACCGATGAATATTCCTTTTTCTAGAAGCATCCTTCATGATGAAGAAAGAATGAAAGCCAGTTGGAAAACAACATCTTTTTTTTTTTTTTTTTTTTTTTTTTACTGTTTATGTATTTCTTTTGAGAGAGAAAGCATGAGCGGGGAGGGGCAGAGAGAGAGAGGAAGAAGGAGAGAATCCCAAGCAGGCTGAACACTGTCAGTGCAGAGCCCAATGTGGGGCTCGAACGCACGAACCGTGAGATCGTGACCCGAGCTGAAATCAAGAGCCAGACACTCGACTCGCTGAGCCACCCAGGCACCCTGGAAAACATCTTAAAAGGAAGGAATTTGGTGCCACCACCCAGTTGCGTTCCGCTTGGCAAGCAGACAACACTGATACAAGTTTGGAGCCCTGCTGATGGAGTCATATGTCCCTGCTAGGCTGGAAGGACCACATGGCCACACACCTGCTCGCATGGGCCAAGGGTGCTCCCTGTCGCAATGTGTTTATTGCAGTGGCCCAAAAGCGTATAACATGGGCCAATGGTGAGCTTAAAATAATGTCCCTACAGAAGTCATATCATCTCAATATGATAATGAAGCTTGATTAATTAGGAAGTATTGGGCATTTACATGAGCGAAATTATCATAGCATGTCCTGAAACACTGCAAGAAAAACTGGGTCCTAATTATTCGATCCTACGTTGGATTCAACTATACTCCTCATGACTCCTTTGATCTATCTCCCAGGAATTCAAGTTATGAATAAATACCTGAATATACATGTTAGAAAGGTTTTGCAGAAGTGGATCCTATGATGTTTTGCTGGAGTGTTAGCGTCTGTAAGGAGAGTGTTGACAGAGGTAATGATTGCTAGCTGCACAGCCCAGAGAAACCCTACTTTTACGGGAAATAATTGTAGAACGCGTCGGAAACCTCTAATGTTCTACACCACACTGTACCTATAAGCAAATTTTGCTTTATCAAAGATCCCTCAGATGGGCTTAATTTGTCTAAATTTTAAGAGAATAAAAGGGTCTGAAAGAAACCACTTGTAGGATTTCCCTTTGCATTCATTCAAACACAGATAATAGCTAATGGATGATACAGAAGCCTTTGAAGGCAGTGATAAACTCTTTGGGGCGGGGGGAATGTTGCTAGAGGATGAACTTCCTACACTATAAAAAATAAAACCACTGATTCTTTTCATTCACAAGAGTAGCTTGGTATAAGTAGATAAAATTATGAACATTTTTTGAAATAAAAATTGGCTTTCCTATTTTAAAAAAGTGCTTACCACGCTCTTCAGATTGTATACTGTTTTGCAAAAAGAGGTTTGCAAAGGGAAGTTTGCATTGCAAAACAATCTGGATAAACCAGGGATCTGAATAGTAAGACCTGAGCAACTGTTATTACAGCACTTGAACTCGCTGGCCAAGGGGTGTTGCCTCACAGTTGGATAACTGGTGCTTCTGTTTTGGGGTAACTTCCTGGCACAACTGAGTGCTTCCTTTTTGGACACAGCTGCTCTATTGTAATACTACCAATGTTACAAGAGAAAAGTAAGGCCTAAAATGGGGATCCGGAAGCAATGTCTCATCAGTTTAAAATTTTAATCTGTGAGTAAATGAGCATACGTACAAGTGGACAACACCGTGCAAATTACATTGAATATTGTGGTTTTGTGAGCAGGGATCGGTTAGTATCTTGGGGTCATCTGTGCTATCTGTCTGATTACCCATTTTGTATAAGACATGTGGTATCATTTTTTTATACATTTTTAAAAATTATTTTAGAGAGCGAGGGAGAGAGCGCGTGAGTGGGGAGAGGGGCAGAGGGAGAAAGAGTCTTAAGCAGGTTCCGTGCTTAGTATGGACCCCGACATGGGGCTCAGTCCCATGACCCTGGGATCATGACCTGAACCAAAATCAAGAGTCGGATGCTCAACTGACTGAGGCACCCAGGCGCCCGAGTTATGTAATGTTATCATTCAGATTGGACTCTAAGTTAAGTAGATAGTAATTCCCCACACAGTGCTTTATTTTAATTGTGGTAACATTTTTTTTTTAGTTTATTTGTTTATTTGTTTATTTATTTATTTAGAGAGAAAAGTGTGAGTGGGGAGGAGCAGAGACAGAAGGAGAAAGAATCCTAAGCAGGCACTGCGCTGTCCGCACAGGCCCCAACTCGGGGCTCGATCTCATGATTGGGAGATCATGACCTGAACCGAAATCAAGAGCCACTTGCTTAACTGAGTCACCCAGGTGTCCCTAATTGTGGTAACACTTGTAAGTGTTCTGTGACATTAAGTACATTCACATTGTCGTGCCCCCATCACTACCATCCACATCCTGTTTTCCATCATATCATACTGAAACTCTGTACCAATTAAACACAGCTCTCAATTACTCCCTCCCTTAGCCCCTGCTAACCTCTATTCTACTTTCTGTTTCTATGAACTTGACTAAAATCGGTACCTCCTATAAATGGAATCATACAATATTTGTCCTTTTGTGACTGGTTTATTTCACTTCGCATAATGACCTCAAGATTCATCTGTGTTGTAGCATGTGTCAGAATTTCTTCCTTTTAAAAAAAAAAAATGTTTATTTATTTTTGAGAGAGAGAGACAGAGCTCGAGTAGGGGAGGGGCAGAGAGAGGGGGAGACAGAATTCGAAGCAGCTCCAGGCTCTGAGCTGTCAGCACAGAGCCCGATATGGGGCTCGAATTCATAGACTATGAGATCGTGACCTGAGCTGAAGTCAGACGCTCAACCGACTGAGCCATCCAGGTGCCCCAGAATTTCTTCGTTTTCAAAGCTGAATAATATTCCAGTGTATGTGTGTACCATATTTTATCCATTTATCTGTCAATAGACACTAGTTTGCTTCCATCTTTTGGCTATTGTGAATAATGCTTTTATGAATATTGGTGTATAAGTATCTTCATGGGACACCTGGGTGGCTCAGTTGGTTGAGCATCTGACTTGATTTCGGCTCACAGTTTGTGAGTTCAAGCCCCACGTCGGGCTCTGTGCTAACAGCTCAGAGCCTGGAGCCTGTTTCAGATTCTGTGTCTCCCTCTCTCTGTTCCTTCCCCTCTCAGGCTCTCTCTCTCTCTCTCTCTCTCTCTCAAAAATGAATAAACATTAAAAAAATTTAAATATCTGTTCAAGTCCCTGCTTTCTTTTGGGTATATATCCAGAAGTGGAATTGCTGGATGATATGGTAATTCTGTTTTTAACTTAAAAATAATATATATGTATTTATTTTTGGGAAAGTGCAAGCAGGGGAGGGGCAGAGAGAGTGGGACAGAGGATTCGAAGAGGCCTTTTCACTGACAGGCTGACAGCAGTGAGACTGATGTGGGGCTCGAACTCACGAACCATGAGATCACGGCCTGAGCCGAAGTCAGATGCTCAACCTACTGAGCCACCCAGGCGCTCCAACTATTTTTAACTTTTTGAGGAATCTCCAGACTGTTCTCCACAGTGGCTACACCATTTTACATTCCCATCAGCAGTGCACAAGTGTTGCAGTTTCTCATATCCTCATCTACGCTTATTATTTTCCGTTTTCTTTTTTAATAATAGACATTCTAATGGGTGTGAGGTAGTATATCACTGTGGTTTTGTTTTTTTTTTTTTTAATTTTTTTTTAATGTTTATTTATTTTTGAGACAGAGAGAGACAGAGGGGAGGGGCAGAGAGAGAGAGGGAGACACAGAATCGGAAGCAGGCTCCAGGCTCTGAGCCATCAGCCCAGAGCCCGACGCGGGGCTCGAACTCACGGGCCACGAGATTGTGACCTGAGCTGAAGTCGGGCGCTCAACTGACTGAGCCACCCAGGAGCCCCTCACTGTGGTTTTGATTTTCAATTCCTTAATGATTAATGACATTGAGCACTTTTCCATGTGCTTATTAGACATTTGTTTATCTTCCTCGGAGAAATGTCTATTCAAGTTCTTTGTCCATTTTTAATCAGGTTTGTCGTTATTGTTGTTGTTGTTGTTGTTGCTGTTGTTGCTGCTGTTGCTCTTTAGATATCCTGGAAACCAATCCCTTATCAGATATATGATTTCACATAGTGTTTTAAGGAGTAATTAAGTCCACAGTTATGGCTAAGTAGTGGAGGACTCATGGGATGAACACAAGTTTTGTGTAAATGAATGAAACATACTGATAAGCAGGTCTCATGGGGGAAAGAAGAAGTAGTCCAGAAATCCCCCACAAATGCCAAAGTGAAAGAGTTTGATCTTTCAGTCTTAGGCAGAGTCTGTTTTCTATCCTCCTTGGTTGTGTGGGTGTGGCATTACCTGAAGTTTCTTCCTCCTTTTCTCAACCCCAACAACCCTATCAAAGACCCACCCCAGACAGATCAATGATTTGCTTTAGGGCAGTGTTTCTGAAACTTTCCTCACTTAATAATTTTTTCCATATTCACATAATATGTAACATTTCTTCTAACACTTTTCTTTAAATCAACTCAATTATTTATTTATATATATTTTTTATTTATTATATTTATTCATATATATATTTTATATATATATATATATATTTTTTTTTTTTTTTTAAAGTAGGCTTCATACCCTGCGTGGACCCAACACAGGGCTTGAACTCATGACCCTGAGATCAAGACCTGAGCTGAGTTCAAGAGCTGGATGCTTAACTGACTGCGCCACCTAGGTGCCCCTAAATCAACTCAATTTTCAGAATTGAATTTATCTTAAAAGAAAACTTTCAAATCAATATTGTAAATGGAAAACAAGAATCAGGTGCCCTTCCAGCCACAGCAGATTATAAACATCAGTTACTCCTTTGTCATCCAGGATATCCCTTGCTGCTGGCCCTAGAGAAGCATGCCTTCTCACTAACAGTGGGCCCAATTACATCTGCTAGCATTTTGGGGTGGGACTATTTATTGGACAGAAGGTGCCATTCAATGGACATTCTGTACTTGTGCACAGGTTTGTGCCTAGGGAGTAGAAATGGTCTGATGGTGGCATAGTACCATTACAAATGGTTTTCTTTTCCCTTTTTTTTTTTTTTTTTTTTTGAGAAAGAGAGAGGGCTCAAGTGAGTGAGGGGCAGAGAGAGAGAGAGAGAGAGATGGAGAGAGAAAGAGAGGCTGGGCTCACCTGAAGCAGGGCTTGTGCTCACCTGATATGGGACTCCAACTCATGAACCATGAGATCATGACCTGAGCCAAAGTCAGATGCATAACTGACTGAGCCACCCAGGCTCCCACAAATGGTTTGTATTATTTTTTTTTTCTTAAAAAAAATTTTTTTTTAACTTTTATTTATTATTGAGAGACAGACACAGAGCATGAGCAGGGGAGGGGCCGAGAGATGGAGAGACACAGAACCTGAAGCAGGCTACCGACTCTGAGCTATCAGCGCAGAGCCTGATGCTGGGCTCGAACTCACAAACCACAAGATCATGACCTGAGCCGAAGTTGGATACTTAACCAACTGAGCCACACAGGTGCCCCAGAAATGTTTTGTTTTGTTTTTTATAACCATACTACGTGAAACCCTACTCTAGCTTAGAGAATAGTTCTTAAGATTTTCTTCTTGGTTGGGGAAAGCCACAGATTCCCACAGGGTATGCTTTGTATATGTGAGAAAAATGTCAGTTGTCTGAAGGTAATTCTTTATTTTGGTGGTCCTCAAACTTAGTAGTCTCAAGACCTCTTTACGTCCTTAAAATTAGTGAGCTTTTGCTTATGTAGGTTTTATCTACTGATATTTAACATATTAGAAATTAAACCTGAGAAAATATGAAAATTTCTACTAATTCACTTTGGTTTTTTTCTTTTTTTAACTTGTTTATTTTTTATTTTTTTAAATTTACATCCAAATTAGTTAGCATATAGTGCAACAATGATTTCAGGAGTAGATTCCTTAATGCCGCTTACCCATTTAGCCCATCCCCCCTCCCACAACCCCTCCAACAACCCTCAGTTTGTTCTCCATATTTATGAGTCTCTTCTGTTTTGTCCCCCTCCCTGTTTTTATATTATTTTTGTTTCCCTTCCCTTATGTTCATCTGCTTTGTCTCTTAAAGTCCTCATATGAGTGAAGTCATAGGATTTTTGTCTTTCTCTGACTAATTTCACTTAGCATAATACCTTCCAGTTCCATCCACGTAGTTGCAAATGGCAAGATTTCATTCTTTTTGATTGCAGAGTAATACTCCATTGTATATATATACCACATCTTCTTTATCCATTCATCCATCGATGGACAGTTGGGCTCTTTCCATACTTTGGTTATTGTTGATAGTGCTCCTATAGACATGGGGGTACACGTGTCCCTTCGAAACAGTATACCTGTCTGTATCCCTTGGATAAATGCCTAGTAGTGCAATTGCTGGGTCGTAGGTTAGTTCTATTTTTAGTTTTTTGAGGAACCT
Organism: Prionailurus bengalensis; assembly: GCF_016509475.1. Taxonomy (NCBI): domain Eukaryota; kingdom Metazoa; phylum Chordata; class Mammalia; order Carnivora; family Felidae; genus Prionailurus; species Prionailurus bengalensis. Next base: position 26,246,211 of record NC_057358.1, read on the forward strand.
CCACACTGTTTTCCAGAGTGGCTTCCCCAGCTTGCATTCCCATTTGCTAACTCATTTTAAATAATAATAAAGTACATGTTAACATTTTTATGAAACATCACCATATTTTTCAAAACAAAAGACAGTAGCTTCGTTCACATTTTTTAAAATCACTTTAATATCTAGCTTAGTGGAACTCATATCATATCTCATATCTACTTCTGCATTCAGTCTTTTGCAACATCACACATCATGAAGCCTCAGTAAACGCTGCACTGTACATTCATGAAAAAGAGTGAAAAAGTCAAAAAATGCTTTATTATTATGAAAAGTTTTGAGGTTCCTGGGTAGTTCGGTGGGTTGATCGTCTGACTCTTGATTTCAGCTCGGGTCATGGTCTCACAGCTTGTGAGTTCGCCCTGCATTGGGCTCTGCACTGACAGTGCTGAGCCTGCTTGATATTCTCTCTCTCTCCCTCTCTCTCTGCCCCTCCTGCACTCTTTCTCAAAATAAATAAATAAACTTGAAAAAAGAAAAGAAAAAAAGCTTTGACTTCATTGATCTGCAAGAAGGCTACTCTCAGGGGCGCCTGGGTGGCGCAGTCGGTTGAGCGTCCGACTTCAGCCAGGTCACGATCTCGCGGTCTGTGAGTTCGAGCCCCGCGTCGGGCTCTGGGCTGATGGCTCAGAGCCTGGAGCCTGTTTCCGACTCTGTGTCTCCCTCTCTCTCTGCCCCTCCCCCGTTCATGCTCTGTCTCTCTCTGTCCCAAAAATAAATAAACGTTGAAAAAAAAATTTTTTTCTTAAAAAAAATAAAAAAAAAAATAAAAAAAAAAATAAAAAAAAAAAGAAGGCTACTCTCAGATCTCACTGGAAAGCTCTGCTTTAATTCAGAAAGCATAGTGGTTTAAAAGGCAGATCTTAGAGCTAAATTGTCCCAGGTTTGCCTGCCACTTTAAAAATTTCTTTTAATGTTTATTTATTTTTGACAGAGAGAGACACACACACAGAGCATGAGCGGGGGAGGGGCAGAGAGTGAGGGAGACACAGAATCTGAAGCAGGCTTCAGGCTCTGAACTGTCAGCACAGAGCCTGACGCAGGGTTTGAACCCACGGACTGTGAGATCGTGACCTGAGCTGAAGTTGGACGCTTAACCGACTGAGCCACCCAGGCGCCCCTGCCTGCCACTTTTATTATCCATTTGACTTCAGTCAACTAATTTAACTACTTTGTGCCTTAAATAAAATAAAGATGATAATGAGGTGGTAAACATAAGGGTATATATCTATGACATTAGTAAAATAAAATAGAACCTTGAAAGGGAGGTGTATGCAGGTGCTCAGTTTAATCTTGAACTGGAAGTTCGTTTTTACTTGTATTTCCTAGTTTATATGTGAAGTTGGACATTTTTGGTACGTTTATCAGCCATTCGTATTTCTGTTTTTGACTCATTTATTAGTTTACTTTATCTCCCTTTTTGTAGAAGTAGTCTTTTTACTCTTTCATGACCTCTTTATACACCATACATATATTCTCAATTCTTATATGTATTGCAATTATTTCCTCCAAATCCATAATTTATTTTGTAACTTTATTTGTGGTGCATTTTTTTTTTAAATTTTTTTTCAATGTTTTTTTTATTTATTTTTGGGACAGAGAGAGACAGAGCATGAATGGGGGAGGGGCAGAGAGAGAGAGGGAGACACAGAATCGGAAACAGGCTCCAGGCTCCGAGCCATCAGCCCAGAGCCTGACGCGGGGCTCGAACTCACGGACCGCGAGATCGTGACCTGGCTGAAGCCGGACGCTTAACCGACTGCGCCACCCAGGCGCCCCTGTGGTGCATTTTTTATCATGAAGAAGTCTTAAATTTGTATGTCAGATCTATCAGTCTTTTTCTTCCTGGCTTCTGGTTTTCATATCTTGTTACACCTAGATCGAAAGTATTCCACATTTTATTTCAGTAGTTTATATTTTAATTTTCAATATTTGGAAATGTAATACACTAAGAATTGACTTTGGAGTATTATGTGAAGAGGGGATCTAATTTTTTTCTTCAGAATGGGTAGCCAATTGTTTCAACATCATTTCTTAAATATTCTATTAATTTGCTGCCGATTAGAATGTTTTCTTTATAATACACTGATTTGTTATAACCATGTGGGCCTATTTTTGGATTCTCTGTTTTGTTCCATGTGGTATTAGTCTCTTCCAATATCCATAACATACATTTTAAATTACTTTAGCTTTATAGTAAATTGTAACATATGGTATGAAAAGCTCCCCTTCATTATTCTTTCTCATAATTTTGAATTTTTCCTGAATTTTAGAATGAACTTGTCAAATACAACCCTAACTCCCACCAAATTGTGACTGTGATTGGAACTGTATTACATTTATATGTTAATTTGGAAGCACCGTCCTCCTTTACAATATTAAGTTATCCCGGGTGCCTAGCTGGCTCAGAGAGTGGAGCATGAGACTTGGGGTTGTGACTTTAAGCCCCACGTTGGACTGTAGTTTAATTAAAAAACAAAACAAAACAAAACAAAAACCAGATTAAGTTATGCCATCCAGGATTTTAAATGGCTTTTAATTTAGTCCAATTGTTTTATGTCCTTCAGCAAATTCTTAAGATGTTCTCAACATAGGTCTTGCTACTTTTTAAAAAACTTATTCTTGGGTATCAAATGGGTTATTCTGTAGAGATCTGTCTGTGATTATTACCCTCAATCAGGATAAAAACTGTAGATAAAAGTCTACAACTGTGAATTTTCTTATGCACCATATTTTTGTTTTGCCTCATCTTGAAAAATAGAAGTTAAGGCATTCAAAGTTTATAGGATGAACAAAATACATCAAGAATTAAAGATGATTTTTTACTGGCTAAGATAGGTGAACTGTTTGTCTACTAAACTTGTCTGATCCATTAAATTTGTCTCCTCAAGCAAGATAAAATGTTTGAGTCAAAAGTAGATTCCATGCCTCTCGCTGGGTCTTGAAAAGAGAAAAGTTAGGAGTAAAATCCTTACTTTTAATGTGTAGAATCTCAAACAATCATGTGCATCAGAATCATTTGAAGGGATTATTAAAACAGAATTTGCATTGTAGCAAGTTTCCAGGTGATGCTGATGGTGTTAGTCCAATGATTACACTTGACCTCCACTGATGTAGTGAAATGATGCTGGGAGAGAAATTCCAGTAGCCTTGCTGAGATAGATGCAAAAGGAGACGGTAGAGAGAGCATTAAAAGTTAGATCTTGGGGCACCTGGGTGGCTCAGTCGGTTGAGCGTCCGATTTTGCCTCAGGTCATGATCTCACAGTTTGTGGGTTCGAGCCCCGCATCAGGCTCTGTGATGACCACTTGCTCAAAGCCTGGAGCCTGCTTCGGATTCTGTGTCTCCTTCTCTCTCTGCCCCTCCCCCATTCACCCTTTGTCTCACTCTGTTTCTCAAAAATAAATAAATGTAAAAAAAATTTTTTTTAAGTTAGATCTCTTTCCACAGTAAGGATTATTATGTTTGGCATTATACTCCTTTAAATTTATGATTTCTTCCTCTGGGTTTAGGTCTTATTCATATCTCATATATTTTTGTATGAAATGTTCTGGTTTTCTGGTTTTTCAATTTGCATACAATTGGTAATCTCAACTTTGAATTCTGCTGTGACCCAAACTTTATGTAGTAGAGTGCTTTAAAAATTAGTAAGGTTTTAAGTCTTTTTGTCTCATTTGTTCATTCATCCATCAAATATTTATTGAGCATCATCTGAGTCACATGCTTGGGATATATCAATGAGTAAAAGAGACAAAGATTTCTACCTTGTGGAGCTTACGTTAGTGGGCAGGAGATAAGCAATCCACAATAAACATGGTAAGTAAGTTACATAGCATGCCAGAAAGTGTTCAGTGTTATGGGTAAAACAAACAAACAAATAAAAAAGAAAACACATACACACACAAAAACAGAAAAACAAAACAGAGACAGGGGAATCATGGATGCAGGTGGAGGGGGTTGCAATTTTAATTTTTTTTTTCCAACGTTTATTTATTTTTTGGGACAGAGAGAGACAGAGCATGAACGGGGGAGGGGCAGAGAGAGAGGGAGACACAGAATCGGAAACAGGCTCCAGGCTCTGAGCCATCAGCCCAGAGCCTGACGCGGGGCTCGAACTCACGGACTGCGAGATCGTGATCTGGCTGAAGTCGGAGGCTTAACCGACTGCGCCACCCAGGCGCCCCGGGGGCTGCAATTTTAAATATGCTAATCAAATTAAGCCTCAGTGAGAAGGTGAAATTTGAGCAAGGACTTAAAGGAGATGAAGGAGTTAGCCAAGTGGACATGTAACAGAAGAATGCACAGTTTATAGCTTGTGCAAAAGCCCTCAAGTAGTAGCATGTCTAGAGTATCTGAAGAACAAGGAGGCCATGGGAACAAGCAAGGGTAGAGAACTGGAGATGGGTCAAAAACGCGGAAGGATGAGTTCTTTATAGATTTTGGATACTAGCCCTTTGTCCGATATGTCATTTGCAAACATGTTTTCCAATTCTGTCGGTTGCCTTTTAGTTTTGTTGATTGTTTCCTTTCCAGTGCAGAAGCTTCTTATCTTCATGAGGTCCCAATAGTTTATTTTTGCTTTTAATTCCCTTGCCTTTGGAGATGTGTCAAGTAAGAAATTGCTGCGGCTGAGGTCAGAGAGGTTTTTTCCTGCTTTCTCCTCTAGGGGTTTGATGGTTTCCTGTCTCACATTCACATCATTTATCCATTTTGAGTTTATTTTTGTGAATGGTGTAAGAAAGTGGTCTAGTTTCATTCTTCTGCATGTTGCTGTCCAGTTCTCCCAGCACCATTTGTTAAAGAGACTGTCTTTTTTCCACTGGATATTCTTTCCTGCTTTGTTAAAGATTAGTTGGCCATACTTTTATGGGTCCAATTCTGGAGTGTCTATTCTATTCCATTAGTCTATGTGTCTGTTTTGTGCCACTATCATGCTGTTTTGATGATTACAGCTTTGTAGTAGAGGCTAAAGTCTGGAAAGCAAAATCTATAAAGAATTCACCAAACTCCACACCTGAAAAACAAATAACCCAGTGAAGAAATGGGCAGAAAGCATGAATAGACACTTCTCTAAAGAAGTCATCCAGATGGCCAACAGGCACATGAAAAGATGCTCTAAGTCACTCCTCATCAGGGAAATACAAATGAAAACCACACTGAGATACCACCTCATGCCAGTCAGAGTGGCTAAAATGAACAAATCAGGAGACTATAGATGATGGCGAGGATGTGGAGAAACGGAAACCCTCTTGCACTATTGGTGGGAATGCAAACTGGTGCAGCCACTCTGGAAAACAGTGTGGAGGTCCCCCACAAAATTAAAAATAGATCTACCCTATGACCCAGCAATAGCACTGCTAGGAATTTACTCAAGGAATACAGGAGTGCTGATGCATAGGGGCACTTGTACCCCAATGTTTATAGCAGCACTTTCAACAATAGCCAAATTATGGAAAGAGCCTAAATGTCCATCAACTGACGAATGGATAAGAAATTGTGCTTTATATACACAATGGAATACTACTTGGCCATGAGAAAGAATGAAATATGGCCTTTTGTAGCAACGTGGATGGAACTGGAGAGTGTTATGCTAAATGAAATAAGTCATACAGCAAAAGACACCATCTGTTTTCACTCTTCTGTGGATCCTGAGAAACTTAACAGAAGACCATGGGGGAGGGGAAGGAAAAAAAAGTTAGAGAGGGAGAGAGTCAAACCATAAGAGAGTCAAAAACTGAGAATAAACTGAGGGTTAATGGGGGACGGGAGGGAGGGAAGGGTGGGTGATGGACATTGAGGAGAGCACCTGTTGGGATGAGTACTGGGTGTTGTATGGAAACCAATTTGACAATAAATTTCGTATTAAAAAAAAACACAAAAGGGGCCAATTCGTATATGGTTTTTGTAAGCCACTGTTATGACTTTAGATTTCACTTTGAGTGAAATAGGGAGTGATTGAGGGATTCTGAGCAGATGAATGACACAATATAATTTATATTTTAAAAGTATCACAGGCTGTTATGTTCTGCATAGACTATAGGGAGCAAAAGTAGAACCGAAGAGATCAACTAATAGGCAATGGAGCAGTAATCCAGATGAGGGATGATCGGTTCCTCAAAAAATTAAAAATAGATCTACCCTATGACCCAGCAATAGCTGGGTCAATAGTGGAATCAGAGTGGGGGCAGTGGAAGAACTGAGAAGTGGTCAGACTCTGGTTCCATTTCACAGAATTTCTTGATAAAATGAATGTGTGGTGTAAAAGAGGGAAATCAAGGATGGCTCTAAAGTTCTTAGCCTCAGCAACATGAAAGATGGAGGTAACGACAATGAAATGAGAATAACAACTGAACAGGTTTAGGGTTGAAGATCAGGAAATTAGTTTCAGATGTCCTCTTGACATCTAAATGGAGATATGGAGTAGACAGATATAGGAAATTGGGTATCAGGAGAAAAGTCAAGGTAAGATATACATTCAGGAATTATCAGCAAATGTTTTTGAAAGCCATAAAACTAGATATCATCACTGAGACGTATAAAGGACAAAATCCTGGGACACTCCAATGTCAAGAGACCAGAAAGAAGCATCAGACCAGTGGAGGATACACCAGTACTATAGGGAGAAAACAGAATTTGGCATTCTGGAAGTTAAGTGAAGAAAATATATCCAGAAGTAAGGAGTGACCCACTGTGTCAAATATTGCTGTTAGGTCAAATAAGATTAGGATTGAGGATCAATCATTGGGAGATGGGGGGTATTAGTGACCTTAACAAGAGTGGTTTCGGTGATTGGGTGAAAGCCTGATTGAAATAGGATAAGGTGAGAACTGGAAAGGAGGAATAGTATAGACAAATAAAGACTAGTATTTCAAGAAGCTGTGTTACAAAGGGGAGCAAAGAAATGGAACATAACTGTCAAGGGAGGTGGAGTCAAGAGTTTTGTACTTTTTTTTAATATAGAAGAAATAACAGAATGCTTGAATGATAGTGGAGATAATCTAATATGGAGGCAAAAATTTGTTAACAGAAGAGAGAGAAGGGAGAATTGTTGAATTAATTATCATTGAGCAGCTGAACAGATACGATCTGGCAAACTTAAAGGGCCAAATAATGACTATTTTAGGTCTTGCGGGTCACAAATATTCTCTGTTGTATGTTCTCCTCTCATACCCAGCCATATATAAAAATGCAGAAATCATTCTTGGCTCATGGACTATGTGAAAACAAATAGTAGGATTTGGCCCACAGGTAGGTTGCCAATCCCTGAGCTAGTACACAGGCAGAAAGGCTGATTTTAATAAGAGCATGGAGAATATGCATAGCTTTTGTACAGTCATAGGCTGAAAAGCATAGTACACGAATTCAGCTACTGGTAGGTAGACACTTAGAGTAGCAGAAGCTTTTCTGATTTCTTCAATTTTCTCCAGGAAATGGGAAACGTTATCACTAAGGGTAAGATTGAGAGCAGAAAGTGCTGAATATCTGAGGAGGAGAACTGTATAAAGCAGTTGTCTATGAAAAGGAGAACATGGATAAACTTGGAGCCAACATAATTGGATTGCCTGCCAGCATTGTGAGATCACTTGAGGATTGTGTTCATAAATTTAAAGTGAGACCTCTTCACACTGTCATTTTTCTTCCAGTCATGGTCAGCTTCCTGGGAGCAAGAGTGGAATAAACAAACACCGATTAGAGTTACAGTTTTGCCAGGTGAGTATGATGAATCAAGAGAGAATATTAAGGAAATGTCCAAAGGAGTGATCAATAATAGACCATGAAATTTAAACAGAGGGAAAAAGGGGTGAGAGGCAGTGAAACAGTGATAGGATCAAATATATTGGAATTCCCAATGAGTTGGAAGAATTGTTGGGAAGCAGGTATTTAGAAGAGGTGAGCTGGAAAGATAGAAGAAGGTGATCATAGAGGGGGATGCATGAAATTCGGATACTGGTGAGTTTGTAGTTACTGGTAATAAGTAGGGAATGACCAAGGGAGTGGCTTAAGTGCCATGGAAAGGAAAACTAGTCAAGATGAAATCAAAACATTAGAAAAATCATTGAGGAGCGCCTGGGTGGCTCACTCGGTTAAGTGTCCGACTTCAGCTCAGGTCATGATCTCACAGTCCGTGAGTTTGAGCCCCATGTCGGGCTCTGTGCTGACAGCTCAGAGCCTGGAACCTGCTTCTGATTCTGTGTCTCCCTCTCTCTGCTCCTCCTCTGCTCATGCTCTGTCTCTCTCTCTCTCTGTCTCAAAAATAAATAAAAACATTTAAAAAAAAACTTTAAAAAAATCATTGATATGCATATTAAGATCACCCAGAATGGAGGCAAGAATGTTGGAGAGACTGACAAAGATAAATCATCAAGAAATAAAGGTAACTTTTGTTGACTTGAGGTTTTATTGTTTCGAGCTTAAGAGTAGGTTTTAAGATTTCTACCTTTGGAAGTTTCACTAAGGTTTTCTATGTAGCCAAACTTGATTAATAGTTGGAAATGCTCCATAGACATAAGACAATATGAATTTCCTACTTGTAAGATAGAAAATTATATTCATAATTATTTTTCATTAGGTTTTTCTCAGTAAATATGGAGAGATCAGTTAGGAGGACATTGTATAGACAAAAGAATGATGGTTTAGATGAGGCTGGTGGTAGTAGAGATGAAAGGAAACAGATGGGGGGACAGAAATTAATGAAGTCAAATCATCAAGACCTAATGATGAATTGGATATGGCATATAAAGGATGCAAGCGACAAGGATGTCTTCTAGGTTTCTATAAAAAGGTGAATGATGGTCTAGCATTATCATTAAGAACAGAGATTCAGGGGCGCCTGGGTGGCACAGTCGGTTAAGCGTCCGACTTCAGCCAGGTCATGATCTCGCGGTCCGGGAGTTCGAGCCCCGCGTTGGGCTCTGGGCTGATGGCTCGGAGCCTGGAGCCTGTTTCCGATTCTGTGTCTCCCTCTCTCTCTGCCCCTCCCCCGTTCATGCTCTGTCTCTCTCTGTCCCAAAAATAAATAAACGTTGAAAAAAAATTTAAAAAAAAAAGAAGAAGAACAGAGATTCAGGATACCTTTGTTCAAAGTTAGCCTTACTTACAAGGTGTGTGATAGCAACAGGTTATTTTGCTTCTCAGTTTCCTCACTACAGAGAGCAGGTAATAATATATGAGATTTTTGTGAGGATTAAATGAATTAATGGATGTAAAACACTTATTTCAGCCCTAACACATAGTGAGCCTTCAGTGAGTATGAGCTATTTTTAGCCTTTACTGAAACATTCAAAGGTCATCCATTTTGAAAGGCAAGGAATGATCTCAGCTTTGTCTGTTTCAAAGCATATACTGGAAGCATACATGTGGAGGTGTTAAATAAGTAAGCAGTTGGATAGTCAGGCCTGGAATGCAGAAAAAAAAAAAAAGATCTGGGCTGGAGATACAAATTAGTGTCATGTGTGTTCAGATGGTACCTATCCACAGAAACCGTTGGGGTGGGTAAGATTGCCTAGAAAAAAAAAAAAACAGTGAGGAGAAAGACTGATTTTTTAAACTTATTTTTTTAATGTTTATTTATTTGAGAGAAAGTGGGAGTGTAGGAAGGGCAGAGAAAGAGGGAGACAGAGAATCCCAAGCAGGCTCCACACTCAGTGTGGGGCTCGATCTCACAACCATGATATCATGATGGGAGCCAAAATCAAAAGTCAGTAACTTAACATACTGAGCCACCCAGGCACCCCTGATTTTTTTTAATTGAGGTAAAACTCAATTTTAATATGACATAAAATTCACCATTTTAGTACAGAATTCAGTGACTTCCCAGTACATTCACAATGTTTGCAACCACCACCACTGAATTTGAACATCATTCAACAAAGGCAGTATTACTACCATTAGGCAGTAACTCCCAATCCAACCTCTTGCTAGCCCCTTGCAAATACTAATACTGCTTTTTATATCTATGGATTTGGCTGCTCCTGATATGTAAGTGGAATCATACCATATGTGGCTTTTTGTGCCCGGCTTCTTTCACTTAGCATGTTTTTCAAGGTTGATCCATATGCATTAGTACTTCATTTCTGTTTATGGCTGGATAAAATTCCATCACATCAATATACCACAGTTTATCCACTCATCAGTTAATGGACTTTGGGATTGTTTCTACTGTTTGGTTACTATTTGGCTATATGCATTCCTGTACAAGTTTTGAACACTTATTCTCAGTTCTCTTGAGTGTGTATTTAGGAGCAGTATTGCTGGGTCATACAGTAATTCAATGTTTAAACTTTGAGGGCCCCAGAAACTGTTTTCTATAGCGGCTGCATGATTCTACATTCCCACCAGCAATTTATGAGGGTTCCAATTTCTCCACATCACTGCTAATACTTGTTTTCAAATTATAGCCATCCCAGTGGGTTTGAAGTGGTATTTTACTGTGGTTTTGATATGTATTTTCTTAATGGCTTACCTTGTTGGGCATCTTTTCATATACTTCTCGGCCATTAGAATATCTTCCTGAGAGGAATATAGTCAAATCCTTGCCTATTTTTAAATTGGGTTGTCTTTTTCTTGATGACTCACAAGAGTTATTATATACTTCAGATTATAGACCCTTAACAGATATATGACTTGCAAATATCTTCTCACATTCATTGGGTTCTTTTTCTTGATAATGTCATTTGATGCATAGACGTTTTAAATTTTGATAAAGTCCAATTTATTTTTCATTTTGTCACTTGTGCTCTTGATGTCATATCTAAGAATCCACTGCTAAATCCAAAGTCATGAAGATTTACCCAAATATTTTCTGACATTTGTACAGTTTTGCTATTACACTTAGGTCTGTAATTCATTTTGAGTTAATGTTTTTACATGGTGTGAGAAAAAGGTTCAAATTCAGTCCTTTGCATGTTGATATCCGGTTTTCTCAGCAGCATTCATTGAAAATACTATTCTTGGGGCACCTGGGTGGCGCAGTCGGTTAAGCGTCCGACTTCAGCCAGGTCACGATCTCGCGGTCCAGGAGTTCGAGCCCCACGTCAGGCTCTGGGCTGATGGCTCGGAGCCTGGAGCCTGTTTCCGATTCTGTGTCTCCCTCTCTCTCTGCCCCTCCCCCGTTCATGCTCTGTCTCTCTCTGTCCCAAAAAATAAATAAACGTTGAAAAAAGAAATTAAAAAAAAAAAAAAAGAAAATACTATTCTTCCCTCAGTGATCTGTTTTGGCATCTTTACCAAAAATCAGCTGATCATATGTGGTGCCTAGGGGGTCACTTGGTTAAGCATCTGACTCTTGATTTCAGCTCAGATCATGATTTCATGGTTTGTGAGGTTGAGCTGTGTTGGGCTTTTTACTGACTGCACAGAGCCTGCTTGGGATTCTCGCTCTCCCTCGCTCTCTACCCTCCCCTGCTCATGCTGTCTCTCTCTCTCAAAATAAATCAATAAACCTAAAAAAAAATCAATTGACCATAGATGTATGGGTTTACTTTTGAGCTTTCAATTCTATTACATTTACATATCTATTCTTCTGCCAGGACCACACTGTTTTCATTACTATAGATTTGTAGTAAGTTTTAAAATCAGGAAGTTGAGGTGCCTGGGTGGCTCAGTCAGTTAAGCATCCAACTGGGTTTTGGCTCAGCTCACGATCTCATGGTTCATGGATTTGAGCCCCACATTGGGCTCCATGCTGGCAGCATAGAGCCTGCTTAGGATTCTGTCTCCCTCTCTCACTGTCCCTCTCCTGATCTCTCTCACTCTCTCTCTCAAAATAAACAGACATTTAAAAACACTACAAAAAATAAAAATGAAAAAAAAAGTCAGGAAGTATGAATACTCCAACTTTGTTCTTTTTCAAGATTATTTGGGGATCCTTTGTTATTCCATATGAACTTTAGGATCAACTTGTCAGTTTCTGCAAAAAAAAAGATGTTGGGATTTTGGTAAGTATTACAATGAATCTGCAGATCAATTTAGGGAGTATTGTCATTCTGACAATATTTGGTCTTCCAATATACAAACATAGAACTGTCTTTCCATTCATTAGGTCTTCTTGAATTTCTTTCAAAAATGTTTTGTAGTTTTCAGTGTACATTTTTTACACCTCATTTAGACTGAGTTCTTGGTATTTTATTATTTTGATGCTGTCAATCAAAATTGTGTTCCTAATTTCATTTTTGTAATATTCATTGCAAACGTAGAAAGGCAACTGATTTTTTATAGGTTGATCTTGTGATTTTGCCAAATTTGCTTATTAGCTCTAATAATATATTTTGTGGAGGGGCACCTGGGTGGCTCAGTTGGTTAAGCGTCCAACTTCGGCTCAGGTCATGATCTTGTGGCTCATGGGTTCTAGCCCCGCATAGGGCTCTGTGCTGACAGCTCAGAGCCTGGAGCCTGCTGTGGATTCTGTGTCTCCCTCTCTCTCTGCCCCTCCCCCCACTTATGCTCTGTCTTTCTCTCTCTCTCTCAAAATTAAATATTAAAAAAATTCTTTTTTTTAATTAAAAAATATTTTTGTGGATTCCAGTTGGTCATGGAATAGAATCCTTTTACTATGCTGCTAAATTCACTCTTGTTGAGATCTTTGTATCTATATTCATTAGAGATATTGGTCTGTAGTTTTATTTTCTCGTGGTGTCTTTGTCTGGGTTCAGTATCAGGGTAATGCTGACCTCATAGAATGAGTTAGTGTCTCCTCTTCATCTGCTTTTTTTTTTTTTTTTTTTGGTAAGACTTTGAGTCTTCAGAGAAGACTTTGAGAAGGTGTTTTTTTAAATGTTTGATAGAAGCCACCAAGGAAGCCATATGGTTCTTGGCTTTTCTTGTTGAAAGTCTTTTTGATTACTGATTCAGTCTTGTTACTTGTGGTATTATAGGTCCATTCTATTTCTAATTGAGTCAGTTCTGGTAGTTTGTTTTCAGGAATTTGTTCCATTTAGATCATCTAATTTGTTGGCATATAATTGTTAAACAATTCCATTTATTTCAAGGTTGGTAGTAGTAGTAGTATTAGTAGTAATGTCCCACGTTATTTCTAATTGTAGTAATTTGAAACTTCTTTTTTTCTGGTTTATTCTATTTAAAAGTTTGTTAATTTTATTGATCTTTTTAAAGAACCAACTTTTGGTTTGATTGATTCTTCTGTTTTCTATTGTTTATTTCATTTATGTCTGTTCTAATATTTATTATTTCTTTCCTTCTGCTTGCTTTGGATTTCATTTATTTTCCTTTTTCCAATTCCTTAAGGTGGAAGGTTAGGTTACGGATTCTAGATCTTCTCTTTAAATTTAGGCATTTACAACTATAAATTTCCTTCTTAGCTCTGGTTTTGCCGCATCCATGTTTTAGTGTGCACTGTTTTCTTTTTCATTCCTCTTATTTTAAAATTTCTGTTGTAGTTTCATACCATTGTGGTAAAAGAAGATAATTGATATGATTTCAATCTTTTTAAATTTATTGAGACTTATTTTATGGACTAACCTATATTCTATACTGGAGACTGTTCTGCATGCATCTGAGGTATCTTGGAATATCTCCTTCCGTCCTTTCAACTCATTGGTTCTTTTGTTCTAGAGTGAGTCCCTTGTAGAGAGGATATAATTAGAACATTAAAAACATCCATTCTAAAAAAAAAATCCATTCTGCCTGTTAATTGGGGTTTAATGCATTTATATTCAATGTGATTAGTGATAAAGACTTACTTTGCCATTTGCTTTCTCATATGTTGTATATCTTTTATGTTGCTCAGTGCCTCCACTACTGACTTCTTTTGTGCTAGCTATTTTCTAGTGTATCTTTTACTTCTCTCGTCATTTATTTTACTACATAATTTTTAGTCTTAATGGTTGCCCTGGGGACTAGAATTAGCAACTAATAACAATATTGTTCAAATAAAAGTCAACTTAGCTTCAAGGGTATAAAAAAATCTTTGCTCTTAGGTTTCATCCTATGTTATTGCCAATTACATCTTTATACACCATGTGCCCAATCATATAGATTTATAATTACTGGTTTTTGTTGTTGTTGATTTTAAGTCATACAGAAAAAAAGCTACAAATCAAAAATACATTAACTCTGACTTTTACATTACCTATACAGTCACCTTTAACAGTGCTTACTCATGTGGATTCAAGTTATTGCCTAGTGTCCTTTCATTTCAGGTTGAAAAACTCCCTTTAATATTTCTTGTAGGGAAGGTCTACTAACGACAAATTCTCTCAGTGTTTGCTTTTCCGAGACTGTCTTAACTTCTCCTTCATTTTTGAAGGATAGTTTTGCTGGATATAGAATTCTTGACTGACAGTTGTTTTTTTTCTTTCAGCACTTTGGATGTCATTCCACTGCCCCCTGGTTTCCATAGTTTCTGTTGAGAAATCAACTGTTAATTTTATTGAGGATCCCTTGTATGTGAGGACTTGCTTCTCTCTTGTTGCTTTCAGGATTCTCTCTTTGTCACTGGCTTGTGACAGTTTGATTACAATGTGTCTTGGTGTGAGTCTCTGAGTTTATCCTACTTGGAATTCATTGAGCTTCTTGGATATTTAAGTTCATGACTTTCTTCAAATCTGTGAAGTTTTTGGCTATTATTTCTTCCCTTTCTCTCTCTCCTCTCCTTCTGAGATGCCCGTTATGCATATATTGGTATGCCTGATACTGTGCCACAGGTCTCCTATATTCATTTTTCTTCTTTTTCTTTTCTGCTCCTCACTTTAGGTAGTCTTAGCTGACCTATCTTGAAGTCTGCTGAGTTCCTTAACTGATAGCTCACACATATTGTTGAATTCCTCTAGTGAATTTTTAGTTTATTATATTTTTCAACTCCAGAAGTTCTATTTAGTTCCTTTCTGTAATTTCAACCTCTTTATCAATATTCTCTATTTGGTGAGACATTGCTGTCCTGATTTCGTTTAGTTCTTTGTTCATGGTTTCCTTTAGCTATTCCAGCATATTTAAAAGAGTTGGTGGAAGGTCTTTGTCTAGTAAGTCCAGTGTCTGTGCTTCCTTGGGGACAGTTTCTATTAGCTTCTTCTTTGTTTTTTTGTTTTTTGTTTTTTTTTCCTGTATATTGGTCACACTTTTTTTCTTTCTTTTCTTTCCTTTTTTTTTTTTTTTTCCCCTGCCTGGTAATTTTGTGTTGAAAACTGGACACTTTGATTATTACAATGTGGCAAGTCTGGAAATCAGATTCTTCTTCCTCCCTGGAATGTTTTCGCTGTTTACTGTGGTTGCTTTTGTTTGTTTAATGACTTTTCTGAACTAACTTTATGAAGTCTGTATTCCTTATTTGTGACCACTGAAATTTCTGTTCTGTTGGCTTAGTGGTCAGCTAGTGATTCAACAGAGATTTCCTTAAGTGCCTAGAGTCAAAAAATGAAGAAAACAATTTCCAGGCTTTATCAGAGGGCTCTTTGTGTGTGTTGGAGCATGTCTTATCACCCAAATGGGCAATTTATAAATCTATCTTAGATTTCATTAAGCAAATCTGAGCAGATCCTGAACATTAGCCAGAGGTGAGACTTTAGGAAATTTGCAGGGTTTTTTCTGACCATTTGCCCCAGGTAGTCTTTTAGATTCCAAGGAATATGTAGGAGCTTTTCAAAGATTTTATTCTCCAAAGTATTTCACTCTTCAGCCTTTCCTCCCAGGCCTTCTGTTGTGTCTATTGTTTGCCTCAACTGTTACTCCTTTCCCCAACTAGCAGGAGCTACTAAACTTGCCTTTAAATGTTCTTGACAAACATCCCCTCGGTAGTCACCTTTGACTCAGGAGAGTTCCACATCAGGCAAAATAAGGGCAAGCCCTTGCCCCAGTCCTTCAGGGAGCCACCAGACAGGTCAAAATAAACTACTACAATTCTCCAATAACAAGGTCCATTTTGCTACCTCTGGCACCAGAAACCTACACCAGAAATGCAGGCTGTTGTCTTCAAAACTGCCACTGAACTGGGGATGAAGAAATGGGGCTAGGGTTAGTTTAAATAACACAAAGCTCTCCTAATGGGATTCTACCACCTTGTTCTTGATTAAATGTTTGCCTGGTTACTGTAACCTTTTACTAATTTCCAGTTCACATAAACTTGCTTTTGACAATTATTGCCAAATTATTTGCTGTTTATGTGGAGGGACAGGTCCCTGGAGTTCCATAATGGACATTTTTGTTGACATAACCCACAAGAGACTGATTCACGGAGAACTTCAACATTTGGTAGTGGAGTAGAAGAGGATGAATCTGCAAAAAGGAATGAGAGGGGCTGTCAGAGAAGTAGAAAGAAAACAAAGAATATGATGCATTATAGAAGCTAAGAGAGAATGTAATGCAAACAGTAGCTATTCCTGCCAAATATTCTAAGACCAAGTAGGAAAAAGATTGGAATATGTTCAGTGAAAACAGGTACATAGAAGTCATTTGTGGGGCGCCTGGGTGGCGCAGTCGGTTAAGCGTCCGACTTCAGCCAGGTCACGATCTCGCGGTCCGGGAGTTCGAGCCCCGCGTCAGGCTCTGGGCTGATGGCTCGGAGCCTGGAGCCTGTTTCCGATTCTGTGTCTCCCTCTGCCTCTGCCCCTCCCCCGTTCATGCTCTGTCTCTCTCTGTCCCAAAAATAAATAAACGTTGAAAAAAAAAATTAAAAAAAAAAAAAAAAAAAGAAGTCATTTGTGACCTTAAGACTGTTTTTCAAGAAGTTTTCTTCCTTCCTTCCTTCCTTCCTTCCTTCCTTCCATCTCTATGCCCAATGTGGTGCTTGAACTTACGACTCCAAGATCAAGAGTTGCATGCTCTACCAACTGAGCCAGCAAGGCACCCAAGACTATTTTTCAACATGATACTGGTATTTTGAGAAGGGTAATTCTTTTTTTCTTTCTTTTAAAAAAAATTTTTTTTTTACATTAATTTATTTTTGAGACACAGAGCACAAATGGGGGAGGGGCAGACAGAGAATGAGACACCAAATCCAAAGCAGGCTCCAGGCCCCAAGCTGTCAGCACAGAGCCCAACATGGGGTTTGAACCCACAAACTGTGAGATCATGAGCTGAGCCGAAGTCAGATGCCCAACCGACTGAGCCACTCAGGTGCCCCTCTTTTTTTCTTTTAATAATTTTTTTAAAGTTTATTTATTTATTATTGAGAGCACAAGCTGGGGAGAGGCAGAGGGACAGAGAGCTATCAGCACAGAGCCCGAGGCGGGGCTTGAACCCACAGACTGTGAAATCATGACCTGAGCCAAAGTCAGATACTTAACTGACTGAGCCACCCAGGCACTCCAAGGAGGATAATGCTTAAAGGTGAGGGACTGTCCTACACATTGCATATGTTAGGTATACTTGATCCCTGATAACTAAACAGCAGTGGCATTCTTCAGCCTTAAGTCATAACCACGAATATACAAATCAAAACCAAGAAGTACTGCCACATAGCTCCAAATGCCCCCTAGAGAATAATTAGCACTATCTCTTCATGAACCACTGCATTAGAAAACTGTATTTTGGTGATATTATGGGGGCAGATGACAGTAACCTGGAATGAAACCAGTGAGGTGCCAGAGACAAGGCTTACTGGAAGTTTAGCTGAACTGAGGAATGGGACAGTGTAGCAACTGGGATCAAGGAGGGGATGGGGTTTTTTGACATAGGATTCAGGCATGTTTTTAAAAAAGTGGATACAATCCAAATAAAAGGGAGAGTTTAAACACACAAAGAAAGGGGTAATTGTTAGTGTAAAGTAACTTAAGAGGTGGAAGGAAATCATGGGGAAAGGAAATAACCTTAGAGAAGCTTAATTCCTGTTTTGAAACAGGGACCTTAGGATGATGCAGTAGCGTCCCAGCTAATTTCTCTGGCTTCTTCCTTGCCATATAGACTATTCTTAACACAGTAGCTAGCATTACTTTTCTGCTTTTAACTCTCCAATGGCTTCCCATCTCACTCAGAATAAAAGCCAACCTTCTCACAATGGCCTGTTAGATCCTTTATGATCTGCCCCTTAATCACCCTCCTTTAACCTATTTGACTGCATTTCCTAAAACTTTTCCCTTCTGCAAAAAGGAATGAGAGGACCTGTCAGAAGTAGAAAGAAGTAATCACTCTCCCTCCACCCCCCCCCCCCCCCCCCCGCCCCCCGGCTTCCTTATTGTTCTTACACACCAATCTCCTGCCTCTAGACGTTTGCTTTTGCTGTTCCTCCTGCCAGGAATACTCCTCTCCAAACCGCCAAACAGCTTGCTCTCTCACCACCTTTGAGTCTTTGCTCAAATGTCATCTGCTCAATGACTACTCTATTGATTACTTCTTAATCAAGTCCTTCTTATAACCTTCCGCTCTTCTCCATAGTACTTACTACTTTGTAAATTGCCATACCACGTGTTTGTTTTATTCCCATCTTCCCCCACTAAAAGGTAAGCCGGTGAGGGGGAAGTAAAGATTTTTCTTTGTATGGCTCATTGATGTATCCCCAGCACATAGTGGGTACTCAGTAAGTTGTTAAGTAGGGAGGATGAGTGTAGGTAGATTTGCAAATTTGGAAAGATAAAATTTCTATTTGATGACTTCAGTTTGGGAGGAAAGTGATGATGTGATCTTCTGAGAGTGTCGGGGAGGTAGTAAAGTGAGGGGGGTAGATTTGAGGAGAGTGGAAGTTTGAAAACCTGGTTAAAAGTTGAAGAGATGGGGCGCCTGGGTGGCTCAGTCGGTTAAGCGGCCGACTTCGGCTCAGGTCATGATCTCACGGTCCGTGAGTTCGAGCCCCGCGTCGGGCTCTGTGCTGACAGCTCAGAACCTGGAGCCTGTTTCCGATTCTGTGTCTCCCTCTCTCTCTGACCCTCCCCCGTTCATGCCCTGTCTCTCTCTGTCTCAAAAATAAATAAACATAAAAAAAATTAAAAAGAAAAGTTGAAGAGATATATAAATAGAAGATTGTCTAGATGTACTTAGGGTTCATTTGATTTGGGTGATTATGAAATTTTAGTGGAATCAGACTGCTGTATTTTCCAATAGCCTTTGGCAGTGTGCAATTGCTCAGATGTTTGGTCTAATTCAGGCCGCAGTTCTGCCAGACAGAGTCAAAGGGTTTAGGGTACAGTTCTCAGTCTTGGCTGTATTTTACCATCTATCACTTGGAAGGACTTTAAAAAGTGGCTAGTTTGTAAATTCAGACCTCACATGAGTAAATAAGGCCCTCTGGACCTGTTAACTATTTACACTATTATCTCTGCTTAAAAAGATACACCATTTACTAATATGGTGCTGTCCTGAAGATTTTTACTCCCCTTTTCTAAATACTGATTTTGGTTACAGCTTTCCTAGTTTTCCACATATTTGAATGAAAGCCTTACATCACAACTCTGAGAACTCAAATGGTTTCTTTTTAGTTATTTATTGCAGTTAAAATACAAACTCTCTTGGGGGCACCTGGGTGGCTCAGTTGATTAAGCGTCTGACTTCAGCTCAGGTCATGATCTTGCAGTCCGTGAGTTCGGGCCCCACATTGGGCTCTATGCAGACAGCTCAGAGCCTGGAGCCTGTTTCAGATTCTGTGTCTCCCTCTCTCTCTGCCCCTCCCCTGCTCATGCTCATGTTTCTGAAAAATGACTAAAACCTTAAAAAAAATTAAAAAAATATATATATATATATAAACTCTGTAAGAGCAGAAACTAAGTTAATTTGCTTAATACTGTGTTCCCAAGACATGATACACAGGTCAATGTTTTTGTTTTTTTTTAAATGAATGAATAATAACCACCAGCAGTAGGGCATGTATATGCCAGGTGCTGCTAAAGTATTTATGTAATTTCATTTACTTCTGACAAGCAGCCTTATACCCTATCAAGCCAATTTTAGAGACAAGGAAGCATAATCACTGAAATTTTAGTAATTTACCTGACGTCACACTGCTTGCTAGTCAGTGAATAATGTAGCCAGAGCTTTATGTCATTCTGATTCCAAAAGCCATGCTTTTAACCACTATACTATGCTGTATGGGAGGAAGGCAAGGACAGAGAAAATAGGTAAAAATTTCAGGGAATACATTCTTATTTTGTGAACCTTTAGAAATTCTAGCAAAACTGGGGCACCTGGGTGGCTAAGTTGGTTGAGCACCTGACCATTGATTTTGGCTCAGGTCATGGTCTCACAAGTTGTGAGACTGAACCCTGTGTCAGGCTCTGTGCTGGGTGTAGAGCCTGCTTAAGATTTTCTCTTCCTCTCCCTCTGCCCCTTTCCGGCTCTCTCCCTGTCTCTCTCAAATACTCCCGCCCCTTCAAAAAACAAAACTAAAAAAATAAATTCTAGCAAAACCTTTTTAAGTCACTTTTACAACTAGAGGCTTGAGGACTTCACTTTTTGACTCTCCTCCATGAATAGGATCACATTAAAATCATGGTCACCTACAGCCTAATGGGCCAATAGTTCTTCCTCTCTATTGGCTGATACGTTAATCTGTTGGTTGAAATATGGATCTTTTGTGCACATACAAACTTGCAATCTCTCAATAGAGAGGAATGTAAATAGTTTAAGATTTGTTATACATGTAAATTTTCAAATGTTATCTAATACAATATTTTATCCGGATTAGGAATAAGCCAGCTTTTCTCTATTTTATTTGTGACAGCCAGACTGGATCTTATAGCCACGTCTTTTCTTCTTAAGATTACAATACTTTGCTAGTTTCCTTTTTTAGTGTTTATTTATTTTGAGAAACAGTGAGCCCAAGCAGGGGAGGAGCAGAGAGAAAGGGAGAATGCCAAGCAGGCTCTATGCTGTCAGCACGGAGACCAATGTAGGGCTTGATTTCGTGACCATGAGATCATGACCCGAGCCGATTATCAAGAGTCAGATGCTCAACCAACTGAGCCACCCAGGCACCCCTTCTATTTCTTTTAGCGATTTTGTAGGTAAATATCCTTTCATTCAACATATTTTTCTGATGTCACAGAGATATCATTATAGTGGGGGACAACCAATAAACAAAATATGTATTATATGGCAAATAGTTAAAAAAAAAAAGAGGATGACAGAGAGAGAATGGTGGTGTGCCATAAACAGAGTCTTCAGAGGAAAGACCTTTCTAATTTTTTTTTTCAACGTTTTTTATTTATTTTTGGGACAGAGAGAGACAGAGCATGAACGGGGGAGGGGCAGAGAGAGAGGGAGACACAGAATCGGAAACAGGCTCCAGGCTCTGAGCCATCAGCCCAGAGCCTGACGCGGGGCTCGAACTCCCGGACCGCGAGATCGTGACCTGGCTGAAGTCGGACGCTTAACCGACTGCGCCACCCAGGCGCCCCAGGAAAGACCTTTCTAAAAGTGAAATAGTGTGAACCACTCAGGCGGCCCAAGTTTTTTTTTTAAATGATGGCAGCTATTAAAACATGTTTTTAAGTTGACAGGAATGAATCACTTAAAAGTGAAAAAATCGTAGACAATTCCAAGAGTTAAACAGAATTCAAGGCAAAGGTGGCCAAGTTTGCTCTTAGTAATTTTGACAGTTTATCCACAGTTACTGGAGTATAGCAGCATATTCAGATATAGAAAGGTTGGTAGATGCAATGGTGAGTAGCAGACAGCTGTTATTGATTTCTGATTTTTTTTTTCTATTTCCCTGGAGAGATTAGAAGCATGATAAGGATCTACTCAGGAGGAGTGGGATTAAGAAGTTAAACAGCTGTTTAAGAGAACAGGCGTAAACGTATTAGGGAAATCAGACTAAGGGTAAGGGGAGAACACAAGGAGCTCAATCCGCAGTTAGCAGGGCTGTGTTTTTCTCCAGCCAAGTTCAACTGCTCCTCAGCAAGCATACAGTGAATTAACCAGGACTGTGGATTAGAAAGATAAAATGGAAGAGAGAAGGAAAGGATTGAAGGTATTCACAAAGGGTTCATAACAATGGATAATGGAATCTAAAAATAGGCAAGGAATTTTTTAAAACATGGGTATAACATTTAGATGTACCTTTTGGTAAATAACTGATTCTTATTTTGTGAGGTAGTTCTATGAAGCCACTGTGAACACTGATCTGTTCCTAGGGGAAAACAGGGTTAGGTTCCAGAAACACTCTGGTCACATTTTCATCAGTTTCTATTTAAACATCTTATATTCATTATTGATTCCTTAACACTGAACTCATCACAGTCAAGAGCACAAATAAGAAGCCTGAAAGTTTATCTAGGGCCTGTGTTTTCTCCACAAGGCACATCACATTTTGTGCTTAGGGGTACTAGACAGCACTTTAGCACTACGCTTGGAGGGGCATTTAAAACAGCAAAACCAATAAAAAGCATGAAAAGTGCAAAAACCACAAAAGTATATATATTATGAAAAGTACATTTATTTACAATATGAGAGCTGAATTAATAAGGGAGTGCTATCTTGTTCAACACAGCTGGGAATGTTACACTGTTTACCACTGTGTGCATGCCCATGAATGCTATGCACACTGATTTGGTGGTTACAAATTTTTAGTGAGTAGGCAAATTTGCAAATATGGAATCTATGAATAATGAAAATTGTACATTGCCTTGTAGTTTCCTCCAGTTCGCGGCTTTTGATCAAACGGTATATGTCAAAGTTTCAGCACATGACTACCATCAAGAAATTAGTAATAATTTTTGCTGCCGGTTTTCAAAAACATTCTGCAAAGGATTTATATATTTGTGTGTACTCTACTAACCTGTATCTTCACTGCATTTTTACAAACGTGTTAGAAATTGCACGTAAGACTCTAGGTTTTAAATTTGTTTTCCCATTTCAGTCACTAGCAGTTTTGTTTTAGTTACCAATAGCTCACAAGGGGTATTAAGCTTTTACTGGTCCTCACAAAAGCAATAATCTTAACATCTGGCGGGGGGACTTGACAAATGAGGGTATGTAAGCATTTTTTCTTCAATCAATTGTGATTTCAGGGTCTCTTCCCCACTTCATTCCTTCTCTTTATTAGGCCCAGCAATAAGGATAATTGTTGGAAACCAAGTCAGCTACTTTTGGATACTGGTTTTTGGTGGGGTCTTGTTTTTTTCTGGTTTCCCGTTTTACCTTTCTCTTTTACGCAAATAAGTATATACTTCCTTTATGTTTATTACAATCTATTCGTTAAGTTAATGCTGCCTTATAAGAAATTCAGCGCAGGGGAAAAATCCCACCTGAATATCAGCCACTAACCACCCCACGCTTAATTTGGGGGGGTACACCTGACTTTTCCCCTCCCAATACGCCAATGTTGGCATTGCGCGGGTAGCGGTTTATAAAATTCAATTCGTAGCAACTCCATTTAGCACCCCCTATGCCTTTATTCACATGCAGAACGTTCGAATGAGTTTTCTTTCACCAAAGGACTTCAAGGACAAAGAAGAACTAGAAGAGAAAAATGGGAAATAAAGGTGAGGGTGGGGAAGACACTGCCGCGGACGGAAAATACTCAAGGATGAGGCGGGTAAGCCCTTTTCCCCTGGAACACATCCCGCTCCAGATCAGTTTCGGTTTTAATTCACTGCCCCGAGCCGCGCGCGCGCGCGCGCGCTCCCTCCTCGAACCGGGCACCTTCGCCTTACAGCCGCTGGGGCGCCCGGGTCCTCCCGCATTCTGTACGACACCCCGTAACGCCTGCGTCTTTCCTCGCCCGGCAAGCTCGCTTTCCTGCACGCCTCCGGGGGTGACACTTACTTCTAGCGCGTCGACGGGCGAGCTCCGCGCAGCCCCTGCCCACCGAAGGCCGGCCGCGCGCCCGGCTTCCGGTCTGAGGCAGGTGCCCAGGCCCGGGTTCCGGCTCCCGGGAGCCGGCCAAAGGGAGCAGCGGCACGCTCCCCACCTCCCCGAGGGCGGCTGCTGTCGTTGCCAACCGAGGAAGCTCCTTGGTAACCGTCCGCCCGCCGGTTAACCGGGGAGGGGGGGGGGTCCGACCACCCCGCCGGAGCCCGAAGGGGCGGGGGCCGGCGGCCGAAGAGCTCACTCAAGGGCACCCGCCCACCCCCGCGCCTCTGGGCGCACGCGCAGCAGCCGCAGACTCCTTTATTTAGTCCGCGATGGCTTCTCTCGCGCCCCACCGTCCTCCTCCCGAAGGCGGCTCCCTCCCCGCGCATCCCGGAGCCCCGGGGAACAGCCTCGAGCGGGTCCCCGAGCGGGACTATCCCTAAACTGGAACGGCAGCGGCCAGATTTGCGTGTGAGGAAAAGAAGCGGCAACCGGAAAGACCTGCCGGGTAGCGAGGAGGCGAGCCAGGCCTCAGAGGAAGAGGAAGGCCGGGGCGGGCCGAGGTTTGCCGAAGGCGGCGTTCCGGAGCCGCGCGGGGCGGGGAGGCAGGCTGAGGGTGGGAGAGGAGGGGCGCGGCGGAAACTGCCGAGGTTTTCCGAAGGCCGCGGCGTCCGAGTTGCCCGGATGTAGTTGGTGGAGCGGCAGCGGCGGCACCAGCGGCGGCGGCGGCGGCGGCGGCAGGAGGCGGAGGAGAAGGACCAGGCAGCGGCGGCGACGGGGGGAGGAGGGGAGGAGGCGGCGGAGCAGGAGGAGGAGAAGGCGGAGGAGGCGGTAGCTCTCCGCGGGGCTGAGCCGGACGCGTCTTCTTGCCCCCTCCCCCCGGTTCGCCGCTGCCGCCGTGTAGTTGGCGCCGCTGCCCGGGCTGAGAGTGAGCGTGGTGTCGGCGGAGGGAGATGGCCCGGGAACGCCGGCGCCACTAACGGGGAGGTGCTGAGAGTCGCCGAGGGCGCGCCGGGCCCTGGTGCCGGTGCTGCCGCCCGCCGCCTGCGCGCCCGCCCGCCCGCCTCTCGCGGCCGCTCTCCCCCTCCCCCGACACACACTCACAGGCCGGGCATTGATGGTAATGTATGCGAGGAAACAGCAGAGACTCAGTGATGGGTAAATTGTCTTTTCGTTTCGGGCCGGGCCGCAGCGCGGGCGGGGGGCGGTGGCGGCGGCGGCGGCGGCGCGGGGAGGGGGGGGGGCTGTTCCTCCTTATCTGGTGCTGGCCGAGCCGCCATTTTTGTTGTTAACCCTGATCCGGATCGGGCTGGGGAGGAGGAGCAGCCGCGCGAGCAGGCGAGGACTGAGTGAGTGTGGAGGCAGCGGAGGGCCGGGTTCGCAGCGTTTCGCCCTCGTTACCGCCTTTGAGTCGTGTGTGTGTGTGTGTGTATGTGTGTTCGTTGCCGGTACGTTTGGTAGGTCTCCCGCGGGGAGGGGCGCTGGGGGGGCACCCGTTTTCTTCCTCCCCGCCCGAGGTGTCTCATATCGCCGTCTCTCTTCCTGTTTTTCAGCTGTCACGACCGGAGGGGGGACTCGCAGCCTTACCAGGTACCAGCCGAGGCCGGGGTGGAGGGGTGGGTGGGGGGACGGAGGGGGAAGGGAGGAACTGCTACTCGAGCGCAGGCTTCAGAAGTCGCTACAGGCCCTTCGGTGCAACAAATCTGAAACTAGCACCGCGGGTCCCCTTAAAATTCGTGTTTGGTGCCATTAGCGCTCTCCAGCAACGTTGAGTGACTTATTTTGACAGGTGACTGGAGGAAGTTCAGGGTTTGTTTTTTCTTTTTCTTTCTTTTTTTCTTTTTTTTTTTTTTTGGAAAAATATTCCTAGCCAGGAAGGACCTGACTCGATTATTTCAGTGTGAAGGAATCGATGGGATGAGGTGATAGGTGACTTCTAAGCAGTATTTATTTATTGTATTTGGGCACTAGAAATAACGTAATGATATTTAAATTAGGAGGGCCTAGGAAGAAATGATTAATTGATCTGCAGCTCTTAGTATGTCCTAAACTATCTCCTCCCCGTTTGAATGGTTTTGGCGCAAGGAATTGCCTTACTAGTGAGAGATAGTGCTTTTCTCTTTGTACGAATTGAGATCTTTGGATACTTGGATAATTCATTCTAATATAGATGGCTCTAGGTATGTAAGGTTCCTTTTTGTTACTGCGGTTTCTGCATATCAAGTTTTTAAAAATTATAGAAGTGGGCCCTGTTTTGAGGGGGAAGAATCTCATAAACGGTAACTATCAGATGACACCAGAAGTAAATACATTCTGCTCAGTACATTTAATCGCTTAAAGGGGTTTCTAAGCTGATAGTTCTGTTACTGGCTAGCCGGAGTTGTTAAAGCTCAAGTTAAAAGCCTTAGGTCCCTTGAAGTGTAAAATCGTTGTTCATTACCTTTGGATAGTCAAGAGATTAAACTCTCTTGAATCTGCTCCTCTGAAACATTGTAATTACACACTGTGAAAGACTGGTCTATTATGGTTGTCTTAAATGTGTGTTAGAATAAAACTGAACCATTTTTCTGAGGGAGTTCCATTAAGTTATGTTAGGAAATAGGAAGTATTGACCAATGTTTTTATACCTTAAAATTATTTTTCCACACCTGCAAGAGTAGGTAAGTTAGTCCTGAAATGTTTTATTTGAATCAGAAAGCTGGAGAACCTGATGCTTTCTTTTTTTGTAGGTTTTCAGAAACCTGCTTTTGCTTATTTATGCCTATCAGTTGTAGAACACAAGATTACACTAGTATACAAGATCACAGACGATGGAACTAGTACATGAGTTTCTACTTTGGGCTAAACTTTGTAATTTGCAGAAAAACTTACTATGGAATTAATGTGCCAAGGTGTTTGGTTTCTGGTATTTACAGTGTATTTAATGAAGTGTTTTTTTGTTTCCTTTTTTGAACATGATTTGTATGAGGAGCCTTATCATAACTCTGGGGCATTTAAGTCTTGTCTGAATAACTTAGAGGCAGAATTGAAAATGGAAATTTTAATTTTATTGATAAAAGTTCACGAAACTGAAGTTAATACGCCATATGCTAAAATTGATTTGGTTTGTTGTTAAGTTTAAAGTTTCAATTCTTTCTCTCTTTTTTTGGGGGGGGTGATGTTTTACAGGCACTTAAGTATTCATCGAAGAGTCACCCCAGTAGTGGTGATCACAGACATGAAAAAATGCGAGACGCCGCAGATCCTTCACCACCAAATAAAATGTTGCGGAGATCTGATAGTCCTGAAAACAAATATAGTGACAGCACAGGTCACAGTAAGGCCAAAAATGTGCATATTCACAGAGTTAGAGAGAGGGATGGTGGTGAGTAGCTTTTTTAATGAAACTTCCACGTATATTTAACAATAGCTCTGTGTAAAACAATAGGTAGCAGTGATATTTCCAGCCTGTGGACATGACCATATGGTTGTGTCATTAAAATATTTTATTTCCATCAATTAATCCCTAAACAAGTCACTATAGAAGTAAGGTGCTGATCTGAGGAACATCTTAAAATGGATACCAATGTCATGTAATAAGAGAATGCCTTTATGAATATAATCTATCAAATGCTTTATTAATGATGAGAGAAATGCAGAACATTTTTCCAAGGAAGGAATTTTCACCTTTTCAAGTAAAGATTTCAGTTTATTTGGCTCAGTTTAACATTTTTATTGCTGCTTCATTTACTTTCATAAGGAGTTCAAATGTATTTCCTACTGATACATTATGAATTTAAAAGTTCAGTAGGGTTTTTGAGATAGTTTACAGGTTTAAAAAACCACTTGTGATTATAAAATTCTTACGGGTTTTTGTTGTAAGGATTTAAAATGTTACTTTCTGTATTCTCCAGGGTCTTATTAATGTAATTTCTATGCTGTGTTCATACAAATATTCAGCTTTTTAAAAGTATGCCTCATTTCTTTTGTATAGTGCTGTTACCCTTAAGTTACTACCTTACCTCATCTTAAGTTCGTTGTGGTAGGAGGCTAAGAAAAAGTAAATTCAATAACTTCAGATTTAATTTGCCCAGAATTTATCAAAAAATGCAATTTCATGTCTAAAGCATGTATTGAGCAACAAACCGATTTCACTAAGGTGATTAAAACATGGTTTTTTTCCCCACTATAAAATTTCTCAACAGGTAACATGTTTGATACACAAATATTCAACAGTGATTGTGCTTTTAGAAGCTACTAAGGAAACTCGAGTGCCATGTGGCTTTCTGCCTCTGACTGCCAACTACCTTCTCAATACTTCCTTTTAAAAAATATCCTGCATCTTGTCTTTTTTGCCTCTTGGGATGGAGAACTGCTTTGTTCAGTGTGCTCAGATAACTCGGAAACATGGGTCTCCTCTGTACATAGTTACTGGGTTGAGGAAATTAGCGATGGTCAGAAGATGGTCAGATTGTGTTGAGATGGAAGAATTTAGATGGTTATTGGATGGGAGGTGAATATAGTTCTGATGAACATAGCTGTAGTTCTGTGCTACTTATGCAGATAAACTATATTTTTGTTTGTAAGTAACCAGTAGCAGGTGGGTTTGGTTATTAAGTGTTAGAAGTTCTTTGATGGCAAAATTACTTAAACTATTAATATTTTTAATTTTGTGGGTAAATTTTCCCTAGTGTTATGTACAGTCTGAGATGATACCATTCTCAATCACTCTTATGTAGTGGATTTCATCTTAAACGTTAGCTCTTGGAAGGCAGGTACTGTTTGCATTGTACTGTGCTTTATTTTTCAAATTTTGGGGATTGTGACAAAATAGGATGTGGCACTTCATCTCCTTATGGATAAGTATCTTGGGTTCTCTTTTAGTGATTGTGATCTGGTTTAATGTATCATCAATTTCTAAATCCAGGAAGAAGTCAGTTTAGGTACTCTAGGAAAGTTCTGTAAATGCTTTCAAACATTTATAGTTAACTGTACCTGATAATTCCTTTATAGGTGAAATAATCCCAAGACCATTCTGTTACTTATTCAACAAACATGGGGCAACAATTGTGTTGTATTCCTGGAAGTAAAGATAAAATGTGATCCTGTCCTGGAAACAAGTTTGGAAGACTGACTCTTGTCAGCTAGTGGTGGTTTTAGCTTAACTGCTTACTTTCTCTGTACTCCTTTTTGTCTTCATTTTTATTTTAATTTTATTTCTTATATGAATTCCAGATACCTTTTCTAGGCTTTTAGTTTTCTTTGCATCTGTTTGCTGATTCTTCCATTTGTAAGAAACTTCCTTGTTTTTCTGATAGTCATTTGCCGAGTTAGGCCCCACTTTCTGATTTGCTTTTTAGCTGCTTATCTGTCTTCCTCTGGAGACTTTAACTAATAGAAGCTCTGTTCTGAAGTTTGGAGTGCAGATTTAGTGTCCATTCTTTTAAAGACATGAAGTCATTTTCTCATTTTAATACTTATTTTGTCATTATACATTGACTCCAGGTGTTTGCCTTGATTGCTGATACGTGTTTGAAATGGAGTTTTTCAAAGTGTATAAGTATCATCTTATTACAAACATTTGTATCTTTTTAGATTTTAACTTTTAAATATACATTTATGTATAGATATCTGTACATAGATAGGTATTTGTCTATTTAAACGCAAAGCCATTACCCAAAGTCAGATGGAAGTGAGTTGGGTTCTCTGCCCATGTGTTAAGAAACAACTTGATATAAGAACGGGTTACTACATTGTTTATTGATTTAATATCAGATGTGTTTTCATTTTAGTGTTTTAAAAAAATCTAATGAGTTTAGTAAATACCTAATAACGTAAAAGCCTATGTGCTATGCTTTGTAACTTGCATCTTACAAAACAAACGGATGTGAAACTTACAAAATGTGTTTGTTTTTTTTCCGAGATTGGATTTTACTGGCATCTATCCACATCGCAACATATTTTTTACAGTAATTACTAGATGTCTTCTATAGCACCTTGGATTTCCTTGAAAAGTGCCAGTTCAGATGTATAAAATGACTTTAAGTAATTTACCATGAAAAGTAAGAAAGCAATTATTGAGAAGGATTGTCTATCGGATTGTTTGTCCTAGAAATCCTTAGCTAAAAGACTGACTGCAACATAATATGTGCAGTTAAGAGTTAAATTTTGTCCTTTAGGATTTATTAAAGGGAATGTGGTTTATTGTAAGTAAAGGGAAGTTCTGTGAGAGTATAATATTTTAACTTCGTGAATCAAGCTATTTTTTATGTATTCTGTGATTTATTTGCAAAGCAGTCTTTTGTTTAAAATGTTTTGTTTAAAAATAACCAAAAACAAGAATCTTAAGGTTTTTTTTTTGTTTTTGTTTGTTTTTTTTTTATAGCTTAGACATGTTTTAAAAGTGCAGCTGACATCCAGACCTTAGAAGTATGAGCATACAATTCAGGTTAAATTTGTATTTTCGTGGAATTTTAAAAACACTTTCTGTTTGGTTATGAAAGTATTTTTTCTGGAGAACGAGTTTCAAATGATTTGTTTACCAAGTAACTAAATTTAAGAATGATGATAATACAGATGAGTTTAGGAGGGAAAGGTATCTTTACAAGGATTCTGGAAAGCTGTTCCACAAAACTTCAGCCTCGTGGGAGTTGTTCCATTTTTTCATACTATTCCTCTCAGAATTAACTGTTAAGAAACTTACAAGATACATTTGGAATACTTTTTAGAAACCTCTTTTCTGGGGAGACAGCTCAATTGACTGATAGCAGAATAATCTTTATTGGTTTTCTGATTTGTTGGACTTCATTGAATTTGCATAGCTTTTTAGTTAGCATTCAAGTATCTTTTGAGTACAAAGTAAAGTACCCTTAGTGGTTTAGTAATTATTGTTCTAAAGATTTTAAAGTTTTTAGCTGCATAGTGAAAGCTTTTATCTTGTTTTGTCATTTAGCTATATATTTGGAGATATTCAGAAATGTATTTTCATCTAATTTTCAAACGAAGGATACTTTAACATTTGAAATTGTTCAGTAGAAACTATTTGGGGATAATGGGTACTTTTATAGTTTTTAAAATATACTTTAGTAACGTTTGAAGCTTTTCATGTTGGATGATAGACTGGTACTTGTGTAATATGGCCTTATAGTTACTCAGATAACTTTGTTTTGAATAGAAAGGAAGTATGCTTTGCATTTATAATGCTAGAAAGTATTATAGAAATAAACAGTTTAATTTGATCCTCATGTTGCTCTTGGGAGGTAGAACAGCTAGCATCCCTGTTTTACAGTTCTACAAATGAGGGAAAATTTACTTGTATAAAATTGAATAGTGGACTCTAGAAATTGGTCCTCTATACTCTGGTAGATTGTTCACACTCTCAGATGAAACATTTAAGCATATTGAAAGCTTATTTGGTGGGTGTTTACTATAGCACAAATTAATTTAAAGTCAGTTTGCTTATATCCTCTTAATGCTTTCACCCAGCATCCCCTGTGGTTACATCATACCTAATTTAGTACATTATCAAAACCATGACATTGACATTGGTACAATATATGTGTGTAGTTCTAGACCAAGTTATCAAGTCAGTGTTTTAGTTTTAGAAAGAGTTTTAATGTGAAAGTTGACCAGAGTTTTTGCTTTGATATTTAAAGGCTGTCTTGATTGAACAAAATGTTTTTTAGTTGTGTAAGATATATTTAAAGTTTTTGGTGTAACATATTTAGGATTTTTGGTCCATAATTCACAGGAAACTTATTCTAGATTGTCTCTGTTAAGCATCTGCTTCTTCTGTTGTGCAGAATGGTTGTGGTGTATGTAGTTTATCATGTTATGCTTGAAAGAGTAAAGATAACAATGAGCTGGGGCATCTTTACAGGGTTTCTGTAAGTGGGACTCACATTCTATAAGTGGGACTATTCCGCTTCTGGGATTCTGTCCTAAGAACTGGAGATAACTCTTTGTTAACCATTTCAAAACCAGTTACTTAGGTCTTGCAAATGTATCCTAAGAAGAGTCTCCTTTCCATTTATGATTTATGTGATAAATCATAATTTTGAAAGCTCTTTTACATTGTTTCTCATCTCATTCTTTAACAACTCTGAAACAGGCTGATGGGGATTATTCCTGTTTAAGTGGTTGTTCTTAGAAATATAATTTGAAGATCAAGCTAAGGTTTCATATAGTGCTAAAAACTTGCTTTCCAGTTTCAATAATTAATAGTAGCCTAAATACTTCACTTGGATTGCACTTATAACCACTTTTTAGTAGTTAAAATGCAACCATTATACTCCTAGCTACTATCTTCTCTTACCGGGACTGTGTAAGAGCCTGCTGAATGGTGTTCTTTTTGCTTCACACAATCATTTCCCCCCACAGTCCAGAGTGGTCCACTAAAATACTGATCAGTTCACATCACTCCTGCTCAGAACCCTCCAGTGACTCTCTGTTACTTACAAGGCCTATATGAAAATACTCTGTGTAATCTGGTGTCTGAGTTTCTTCAGCCTCTTCACCTACCACTCTTTCCCCTTGTTTGTGCTTCTCCATTCTGGCCTTACAGGAAGAAGTTCGTTCTTATCTCAAGGATACTGCATGTTATGCTCCTCCTCTCTGGGACGTTCATCTTTCTGTATGTCCTCCTGGTGCGCTTTCACTGAATAATGTGCTTAAATGGCACCCTCTCCCAGAGGCCTTCCCTAGTGTTTGTTCCTGGTCGCTCTGAAACAGCCATCCCCAGCACTGTTTATCCTTTTCATTGCTTTGTTCCTTGCTCGTATTTAACATGACTTGATGTTATTTATTTATAGTCATTCTGCTATAACATGACATGTGTTCCTGAAAGGTTTCATGCTATCTATGCAAAATAGCACCACAGGACCTACGGGAAAAATGTGGTTAGGGGCACATTAAAAAGATAGAAATATAACAAATCCTAGCATAACATTAAATGGTTAAGGAGTCCATTAATAGTGCAGTACATATGGTACTTTGACAAAGACCTGGAGTTAGCTTGTGGAAGTGGGCATCTTTTGAAAGGGTTGCAGATTGTGAGTTATTGTGAATTGATGGGAAGAGGGTTACCTGAAATAACCCTCGTAAAGTTGTAACACAAATTGTGAATGGATAAGAAAGACTCCTACTGGCAGGATGAACCGAGGTAGCTGGCAGATGTTTGGGGTATGCTTGTGAATTCCTGTGTAGCTTGGTTCAGCTGGGTGCAGTTAGTGTTTTTTCGTAGGTGAAACCACTCAGAAGTGGTAAATTTGTTATGCCCAAATAATTTCCTGATTTATCAATAGTGCTGGGACAAATTTGTGTTTTCAAAATAAGTGTTAATAGCAGAACTAACTGTATTTTAGTTTATTTTTGCTTATCTTCTGTGGAATACGCTCTAGAACAGAGAGTGAGTTTGTTTTGTTAACTTGTATTCCTATTGCTTAGAACAGTGCCTGACACCTTATAACATTTCAGTAAATGGGTAGATAGAATAGTAGTGGGATTGTCAGTATAATTTAAGGGAAATGAATATTCCAGTTTTCTGAAACAGTGCTTCTTAAACTTCAATGTGTATAGTAATCACCTTGGGATCTTGCTAAAATACATATTCTAGTTAAGTAGTGCTGGGGTTGGTTCCAAGGCTCTGTCTTTTTAACAAGATCCCACATGATGCCCCTGTTGCTGGCTGCGTGTGAGTAATGGATCTACAGCAGCTCTGTCCAGTGGAAGAAGATTGTGAGCCACAAATGCAAATCCCACGTATAGTTTTCTAATAGTCATAATGAAGTAAAAGTAAAGTACGATTAATTTTAATATATTTTATAAACTAATTTGTCCAGAATATTACTATTTCAACATGTACTTGATATTTTAAAAACACTTAAGATTCTTTACATTCCTATTTTTGTGTGAAGTCTTTGAAATGCAGTATTTTACACCTGTAGCACATTTCAGTTTGGACTAGCCACATTTCATGTGCTTACTTGCCACATGTGATTATTGGCTACTGAATTGGACAACACATATTCTCCATATTCTGAAGAATATGATCATTCTGTTGAATGATCTAGCTTCACATACTCCTATTTCTCTAAAGAAATTTTTCTTGTTTTTTAATTTTTTTTTTTTTAACGTTTATTTATTTTTGAGACCGAGAGAGACAGCATGAACAGGGGAGGGGCAGAGAGAGAGGGAGACACAGAATCTGAAACAGGCTCCAGGCTCTGAGCTGTCAGCACAGAGCCCGACGCGGGGCTCGAACTCACGGACTGTGAGATCATGACCTGAGCCGAAGTCGGCCGCTTAACCGACCAAGCCACCCAGGCGCCCCACGAAAGAAATTTTTCATATGCCTGATGATTGAAATATCACGTAAAATGCAAGGTATGGTTAGAGTTGATGAATCCTTGAGCCATAGAGTGCTCCTGTACTAAAATTTTTCTCTGTTAGGACCCGTTTGTGATAGAAGAATTAGGAAATGTGGAGAATGAGGAAAAATAAAATTGCCTTAAGTGCTGTCACTTGGAGTTAATCAGTTTTCACAGTATACATTTTTATGTCGTAAAATATCAGTAGGGTTCCACAGGTAGCTTTTCCAGAATTTTTATTAAAATGGTTTCATATTCCGTATTCTGTTACGCCCTTTTTGGGGGCTTGTATTTAAGATTTGTGTAGTGGATTCAGTGGACACTTGGTGTTGATGGTATCAGTCTCAGAGGACTGATCAGGAATGCTTTTTAGTTCTTAGAGAATATGCATATTTATCTTTTATCCTTCCCTAATAGATTGAAGTCTTCTTTCAGTTAGATTAGTGTTTTTAAGTCTAGGCTCTGATACTTGTAGCTAGGTGATGTTAGGCACACTACATACTCTGAATTTTTGTGTCCTGTTCCCCTAGGATTGTTGTGCCTATTATGTATCTAAAACACTTCCAAGCAGTTAGGTGAGTGCCTTGACTGTGGCACCCTAAATGATTAGGTTTACTCGTATTCCTGTCACTAAGTTAGTGGTAGATCAGCAGGTGTAGGTCTCAGGCTACTGCTTTCTTTAGAGTCAGGAAGGAAAATACTAGATATTTTAGTTGCCGACTGAGGAGCCTGGCAAGTGAGAGCCGTGTCGGGGGTGGGGCGACACGACACGGCAGTTCTAACTTGGTACCTGCTCCTACCCAGGACTTTGCAGTTTAAGGTTTTTAGGATAGATGTAAGGATAATTTCCCTCAGATGTGGCTGCTTATTAGAATCACCTGAGAAACTTAAAGCTACAAGTTCCTTGACTGCCTCTGAATTACTATAAATCAGAGCAGTTTCTAGGATGTAGCCTAGAAAACTGAATTTTTAAATAAACATGAATTTAATTTATTTATAAAGTGCAGGTCTAGAGAGAGTACATGTAAGAGGAGGAGGAACTCTGAGCGAGATTCAGGAATCTAGAAGTTAGAGTGGTTATTTGCCAAATCATAACATTAACGTGTTACCTTGAGTTTTAAAGAATTTTCTTCTCTTTAATCTTTCCTAATTTATAAATAGTACAATTTCTTTGTAGTTATACGTTAAATACCTAACCTAGTGTTCTGTGGCACATACATCTGATGCCCTACTGTAGAATTCGTGCTGGACGATAGACAAGTTTCTAACCAGTATCAGTGACTGGGCAGGCTGCTAAGCTACTGGGGTGGTACCAGGAGCCACTGTCACTGCGTGAGGTAAAACTGTCCTTGATGCTCCATGTCCTCTGCCGCCACCCACCCACCCACACCGTCCCTGTGTGCGTTCACATTGTCGTGAGACCGTTGAATGGTGAACTTCCTTTAGTTTTTGTTTGAGAAACAGGTTTCGCCTGTTGGCGTACTCTGGCTGACTTCAGGTGTTCATAAACCGTTTTCTTAAAATTGACTTTTGGGAATAAGTGCATTTTAAAAGAAACTTAGGATCTGAGTGTGGCTGGTATATTTACTTAGTGTTAGTCTTTTGTTTAATCTTTCATTACTTTTGAATCGTGTGACAGTATACCAGAAGAGCGTGACATATGTTGGCTTCTTCTGAAAGATTCTGACCTGTGCTGTCTGAATAGAGTTAGTTGTTTTTGGTAGCCAAAATGCAACGCTAGCAAAATGCGGTATTTTGAAATACTTTGGCTCATATGAGGGAGAGGATCATGGTAAAGTTTCTTCACCTAATATACTGCCTGTTGCCTTTTCTGTGGTGGTTTGGTCCAATTTCTTTTATGCCGTTTTTTTGGTTTCCTCTCAGGGTTTTAAAGCATTTGTATATATAGTATTGTATGCATAAATATCCGAGTCTCATTTATCATGGGACGTTTAAACTATTAAAAATGTTAAAGTCACAAAGCAGAGCTATACTTTGTAAACCTTAATTTTATATTTTTGTATAATTATGATAGTTCCTCTTTTATAGAACTGCTAAATGTCAATGTTGATTATTTTGGAGAAAGAGGAAAAAGTGCTTAGCCCCTGAGTCTCCCCTTTGATTTGGGCCAGTTTTATTACTACCTTGAAAAGGAGTGGGTGAGTCCCTGACACTGACTCATAATTTTGGGATGTTCTTGATGTCTTGGGAAGAACAGGTTTCAGAATGCAGCAGTCA